>NC_082729.1:32888371-33077060 GCF_030144855.1 Hypanus sabinus | reverse complement strand
CTGTGTTGAATTAAAGTGATAAATATGAAGAGAGCCCAACTATCCCCATGATCTCAAATGAGATACCAGCAAAATAAAGTGAAAACCCAGAGCCAGTCTAAAGGCAAACAATTGGACATAAAATGTAAGCAGTCCAAGGAACATTGCGTACTCACGAGGCTGCACCAAGAAAATAAAATCCATGTGCTCACTGAAGGAAAGTCCTTTCTTTAAAACAACCCTTAGTTGCACCATGTGTGTTGCAGAGCAAGTGCCTGCAGATAGGCAAGTGAAGTACCAAGGCCTTGACATGGTAGATCGAAAGACTGAGTTTATCTTTAAATATACATCATGATCAAATATACATCTTCATGTGCCTTGTGCTGAGGTGGGTGATCATCGTCTTTTCATGACCATGACTGTCGTTAGCAAATTTTTCCACAGAAGTGGTTTGTCATTGTCTACTCCTGGGCAGTGTCATTTGAAGATGGGTGACCCCAGCTGTAACCAATACTCTAACATAAGAACTTAAGAAATAGGAGCAGGAGTAGGCTATCTGGCTCGTCAACTCTGCTCCACCATTCAATAAGATCATGGCTGACCCTTGGCTGTGATATGTGTGTTAAGGAGGAAGCACAGTACAGGCAGGCAAGTGAACGGCAAGGCCTTGAGAGATTAAGTTCATCTTTATCATACATTATACCCATTATCATCACTATATGCCTTGTTGTACGCCGTGGGCGGTCATCATTGTCCTTGGCAACTTTTTCTACAGAGATTGTTTGCCATTGCCTTCTTCTGGGCAGTGTTTGCAAAACCAGGACTTGTGATATGCACCGGCAGCTCGTACAACCATCCACCACTTGCTCCCGAAGCTTCAAGTGACCCTGATTGAGTGGTGGTAGTGGTGGGGGGGGGGGGGTAAGCAGGTGCTACACCTTGCCCAAGGGTGACCTGCAGGCCAGCGGAGGAGGGAGGAGTCCAGCTCCTTTGATTTCCTGACCTGAGCCTCACGAGTCCACAGGGCCGATTCCAGGGTGATCTTGGGTGAGGAGTAGAATGGACTTGCATACCCTTGCAGGGCCTAAGGGACATTCCTGAGCCAGTACGGACTTCACGGTTGATATGCTTGCAAAGAAAGCTTTTGGCACATTGGCCTTCATAAATCAAAGTATTGAATACAGGAGATGGGATGTAATGTTGAAGTTGTGTAAGACATCTGTGAGGCCTAATTTGGAGTATTCTATGGAGTTTCGGTCACCTGATCACAGGAAAATTGTAAATCAGGTTGATAGAGTACAAGGATTTGCCGGGTCTGGAGGACCAGAGGTATAAGGAAAAATTGAAACAAAGGCAGGCGGTGTCTTGGCAGAGTGGAGGCACAATCTGAGCCCGAGGGAAGAGCTACGAAATACCTTGATCGGTCAGGTGCTCATACGCACGTTGTGTGTGCATGTGTGTCTGTGGAGTTCTGAGGAAGTTACGTCAACTCCTGTCCCTCCTCCAGCCCTCAGCATAACTGTTTAAAGGGCACAGGAGTGAGGGCAGGACGCATCGGAGAGAGCGGACGTGCTAGAAATGGTCGCGATGGATTTCTGGGCCAAGGTGAATGTCGGGGTCCTAGCCAAAGGATGGCAGGTGATTGGGGAGGAAGCGATGGGGGTTTATTCCTGACATTTACCTTATTGTCCTCTTTTTCACACAGGCGGTTCTGTTCATTCTCAGCATCTCGATGTCCACCAAGGTGGTATATCTGCATCACGTTAAGGGGAGCTCCATGGATCACCAGCAGGTTTGGAGATAACCATGATGGTGGGGGTCTGGGGGGAGCACAGTATAGATCAAGTTTCACCCAATCTCTAACTCCAGGACTGCGCGATGGGACGGTGTGGAGGGAGCTTCACTCTGTGTCTGACCCCGGGAGTGTGTGATGGGACGGTGTGGAGGGAGCTTCACTCTGTCTGACCCCGGGAATGTGTGATGGGACGGTGTGGAGGAAGCTTCACTCTGTGTTTGACCCCGGGAGTGTGTGATGGGATGGTGTGGAGGGAGCTTCACTCTGTGTCTGACCCCGGGAGTGTGTGATGGGACGGTGTGGAGGGAGTTTCACTCTGTGTCTGACCCCGGGAGTGTGTGATGGGACGGTGTGGAGGGAGCTTCACTCTGTGTCTGACCCCGGGAGTGTGTGATGGGACGGTGTGGAGGGAGCTTCACTCTGTGTCTGACCCCGGGAGTGTGTGATGGGACGGTGTGGAGGGAGCTTCACTCTGTCTGACCCCGGGAATGTGTGATGGGACGGTGTGGAGGAAGCTTCACTCTGTGTCTGACCCCGGGAGTGTGTGATGGGACGGTGCGGAGGGAGCTTCACTCTGTGTCTGACTCCGGGAGTGTGTGATGGGACGGTGCGGAGGGAGCTTCACTCTGTGTCTGACCCCGGGAGTGTGTGATGGGACAGTGTGGAGGGAGCTTCACTCTGTGTCTGACCCCTTTTATTTTATTATTACAAAATCCTTTATTACAAATATCAGTGCTATACAATATATACAAAACAGTGGCAAACACAATTACTGCACTACAAATAGACAATAGACATTACACCAGAATGTTGCCATCTCTATCCACGATGGCATTTACACCCCGCGGAGCCCAACGGTCTCGAAACTCTTCTCAGGCCGCTGTGGACTGCGCGTGTTCTTTTTCAATATTTACCCGGGCACGAACATCCCCCCTAAACATTGCAAGGCAGTCTGCCCGGGGAGATCCTCCCGCCACCCGTTTCCAAGACCCACGGATGGCGGATTTCGCCAGCCCCAGGAGCAAGTTGACTAGGACATCCTCATCCCTCCATGTCCCCTTCCTTACTGGATGACCATATATAAATAGGGTGGGGCTAAAATGCAGCCAGAAGGCGAGACGCAGCCCACGCAAATACGCAAAAAGAGGCTGCAGCCTCATACACTCCATGTACATGTGGTACACGGTCTCCTCCAGCCCGCAGAAGTGGCATGCGGGTGTGAGATCCATGTACAAACTAAAAAACTTATTGCAGGGCACCGCTCTATGCAGCACCCTCCAGGCGAGATACCCCAGGTGCATGGGAAGAACCCCGGCGTAAAGGGACTTCCAGTGGGGACCCTCCTCACCTCCGGGTGGAAGGACCGACCGCCATGGCGTGTCGGGACGGTGGACAAGGGCAAGGAAGTGGAGGATGTGGAGTAGCAGCCCATACAGATACCTCCTACTTGCATCCCTGAATGGGACTGTTGGTATCGATGAGAGACGGCTCAAGTTGTGTGGACACGGCTCCCGGAGAAGATTGCGGGGTCTGGGCCCGACAAGCAGCTCGGCCTGAGTCGGTCCACACAACTGAGCCGCACCGACAGCCACTGAGGTAGGGCAAGGGTCGGCCAGGACCCCGCCCTCCGCCGGAGGAGGGGATTCCCGGCCTGAGGCGACCATGTTCCAGACTCTCAGTAGGTCCTGATAGAAGCCGGGCCGACTCCGCAGAGCAGTACGGCTGACGCCCGCCGGTGGTAGCCGCATGTCTTCGTGAAGACAGCAGCCCCGTTGTAGGAAGAAAGTCGCCAACACGTGCCACCTGGGAGGGTGCTCGGCGTACAGGAATCTCTGCAGAGTCCTGAGGCGGAGAGCCGCCAGCTGCGTTCGGACGCACACCAGCGACTGTCCGCCCTCTCCCACTGGGAGACTCAAGACCTCTGCAGAGACCCAGTGTTTCCTGTTGCCTCAGAAGAAGTCCACTAACTTCCTCTGCAGTCTTGCAACAAACGGGGCAGGAGGGGCCAAGGTGACCATCCGATACCACAACATGGAGGCCACCAGCTGGTTTATGACCACCACCCTGCCTCGATAGGAAAGAACCCTGAGAAGGCCTGACCAGCGCCCCAGCCAAGCCATGACTTTCATCTCCAGGTCCTGCCAGTTCGCCAGCCAGGTCTCCCCAGAAGGACTCAGGTAGACTCCCAGATAGAGGAGACGCCTAGTACTCCACTCAAAAGCTCTCATCTCCTCCGGCAGGGAGTTCACCTGCCACTGACACACTAAGAGTCCGGAACATTTCGCCCTGTTGATCCTGGCGGAGGATGCCGCCGAGAAAACGTCTTGGCACTCGCGCATCTTCCGCAGGTCATTGGGATCTGTCATCATGAGGAGTACATCATCGCCGTAGGCCGACCTCCATATCCGGTTCACGCAGAACCAGACCTGTCAGCCTTCGCCGTAGGAGGCTCAGGAATGGCTCGACACAGATCGCGTACAATTGACCGGACATGGGGCATCTCCTGAAGGGAATGGGCGCTGCCAATGATCCATTGACCTTAACAAGGCACTCTGCGGCAGAGTATAGGAGCCGAACTCGGGCCACAAAGTGTGGTCCGAGCCCAAAGGCCTGCAGAGTGCCCACCAGGAAACTGTGGTCTACCCGGTCAAACGCCTTCTCCTGGTCAAGAGATAGAAACGCTGCCGGGGACCCAGTCTCCTGGTGCAGGTGGATCAGGTCCCGTACTAGGTGGACATTGTCCTGGATGGAGCGGCCCGGGACTGTGTAAGATTGGTCAGGATGAATCACCTGTCTCAGTACTGAACCAAGACGGTTGGCCATTGCCCGGACGAAGATCTTGTAGTCCACGCACAAGAGGGAGACCGGGCGCCAGTTCTTTAGCAGGCGAAGGTCTCCCTTCTTGGGCTGCAGGACCACGACAGCTCTCCGCCATGAGAGGGGCATTTCCCCGGTGGCTAGGCTCTCTCCTAGAACAAGGCTGTAATCGACCCCCAGGACATCCCAAAAAGCCTGATAAAACTATACACTCAGACCATCTAGGCCAGGGGATTTACCCCTCCGGAGTTGTCGAAGGGCAGTAGACAGCTCCTCCCCAGTCAGGGAGGCGTCCAGACGCGCTGCGTCATCTGGGCTGACCTTTGGCAAATCTTCCCAGACCTCACTGCACGCCCCCGCATTTGACGGATCCGGTGAGAATAAGGACCGATAGAAAGTGCGGACTTCTTCGATAATTTCGTCAGGATCCGTGATGGAGGAGCCATCAGCAGCCAGTAAATCCACCAGCTGCTTTTGAACTCCCCGCCACTTCTCCAACGAGTAGAAGAAGGGTGAGCCACGGTCCAAATCTTGCAGCATTTGGATCCGCGACCTCACATATGCACCTCGGGACTGCTGAAGCTGCAGATTCCTCAGTGTCCTTCTTCTCCTGGTACTCCTGCCACATTTGATGGTCTCCACTGGTCGGACCAATACGGGACTCTAGGTCAAGCAACGCTCTCTCAAGCCGCTCAATCTCAGAGCCCCGCCTCTTTGTCGACCCCCTAGTGTACCCCTGGCATAAAAACCGTATGTGGGCCTTGACCACATCCCACCACAGCCGTAGGGAGCTAAACTCCCTCCGTCTCTCTCTCCAGGTGGCCCAGAATGCTCGGAATAAATCTCGGAATCGGCTGTCCTCCAGCAGCCGGTTGTTAAAGTGCCAATACCCGGATCCCACCCGAGGGTGCAGAGGAGTAAATTCCATCCACACAAGGTGATGATCCGAGCACGACACCGGCCGCATGGAGGACGCCGACACGCGAGAGACATAAGCCCGAGAGATATACAGGCGGTCTATCCGTGAACCCCCCCTCTCTAGATCTTCTGGAGAAGGCGCTAGAGTCAGGGTGAAGATTCCGCCAGCTGTCCACCAAATCAAAGGAGCCGACAAGCCCCTTTAACTTTTTCGCCGATGCTGGGTCGCGTTGGAGGCCCGAGCGGTCCTCCACCTCGAGGGTACAGTTGAAGTCTCCCCCGAGGATGACGCAGTCCCCCGGATCGATGGAACTCAGCAAGGTGGACAGCTGACAGAATAGGCGCGTCTGCATCACCCCGCGCCTCGGAGCGTACACGTTGATAAAATGTAACGGTACTCCATCCAGGCGCACAGCCAAGTGGAGCAGACGGCCGGTCACAACATCTTGGACTCCTACGATTTCTGGCCGGAAGGTTGGGGCCAACAGGATCGCCACCCCACTAAAGTTGGAGCTAAGGTGACTCATGTAGACCCCGCCCTGCCACTCCAGGAGCCAAGCGGACTCCTCCCCCGGGGTGGTATGGGTTTCCTGCAGGAAACTCACCGCGTATCTCCCGTCCCTGAGGACTGAGAGACTGTTATATCTGCGGAGAGAGCCCCTGCTACCGTTCACATTGAGACTAGCTATGGTAAGCTTCATGTCGGGAGCACACTAGGCCTCAGCACCAGTCCCCTTCCCACTGAGAGCGATGGCGCCCTCAGCCGCTCTATCCCGAAGAAAACCAAGAATATCCTTTGCTTTCCGGGCCCGACTGCTACCATCGCTACCCTGTGACCCACCATCTCCCGAAGGAGCGAGGCTGCTTTCCACCCTGATGTCCCGCACCAGGTCATCCAGGAAGGATTTCAGCTGCCGTCTGTCATTCCCTGACACAGCATTCCTCTTCCCCTTCCCCTTCCGTCCGAGGATGACTCGCTGGGACCTCACCAGCCTCGGCATGCTAGGCCAGCGAAGCGAGGCTAGTTTAGGCCGATGCTTTGCACTCACGGAGGAGTGAATAAACTCTCTGATCTCCTCCACAGGTATCAATGGGGATTTCTCTGAAGGGATGAGGACGTGCATTGTCTCGCTATCAAATAAATCCCCCTCCAACCCCTCACTGCAGACAGATCCCCCACCGTCCTCCTCATGTGGTGTATAAGGTGGCTGCCCCTGTAACCTACACTGCACAGCGGGTACCTCCCTCATACCTTCCAGCTCCATCGTCACTTCAGTCTTATCCACAGTTGCGACGATGGAGGGAAAATCCCAAGGGATTCCCTGCAGGCCGTTAGTTGATGGGGTCGGCATGCAGGGTACATCACCCTCCCCAGGAGACAGGCATGAAGGGGACCCCAGCAGCTCTGGTCCAATGGATTCACCGGCAGCCTAATGCTGACTGTGAGAGTGCCTGGTCTCCTCTCCACCTGTACTACTTAATACATTTGCCTCCAGGGAGGCGCTGACTGCTAAGTCCTGGGTGGAGGGCTCCAGGTCTGTTTTAGGCGTGCAAACAGGCCCAGCAATAGCTTTATGCACAATCACACCACCCACCCCAGGACTGGTGTCTACATCTGGGGATTCAGGGTTAGACACAACTCCCACCCGGATCCCCACCCCTTTCTGGGACTCCCCCTCATCTACATTCTCTGCCCTCTTGGGGGAACAATCCCATCTCCTCTTCAAGCCGGAGGAGCACACAGGTGCGGAATTCACCGATGGAGCGGTACTCTCCGCTCCTATCGCCCCGTCCAACCGCACGCTTCCCCAAGCCTCCCTCTCCACCTCAGGGCAAATGGGCGTGAGCTCTGCGGTCTCGGGGGCCGACTTCTTCACGTGTTTCGACTTCTTCCTCGCTTTCTTGCCCCGCACAGACTCCACCCCGACCCTCGCCTGAACCTCCCCGCACGTAGCCCCAGGACCACCCGCCTGAACCACAGGGGTAGGAGCAGAGACTGGAACAGACGTAGGAACAGGGACAGGGTTAGAGACAGGGTCAGGGGCAGGAGCAGGGGTCGGCACAGGTGTAGGAGCAGGAATGGGATCATGGGCAGAGTTAGCTGGGGCACTGGTTCCCGAAGTGGACTCCCTGGGTTTTTGGGCGCTAGGACAGTCCCTCCGAAAGTGCCCCATCTCCCCGCACGCATGGCACCGTGGGCGCTCAGAGCTCCAATACACCTGATAATCTACCCCCTCGTGCCGGACAGTGAACCGGCCCTCAACTTCATCCTCCCTTTCCAGTTTCATGAATACCTGTCGCCGGAAAGAGATTACGGTCTGGAGTGTGCGCCTCCTGAATTTGTGCCTGATGGCAGTTATCTCTGACCGTACTTGCCCCAAGCGGGCCAATGCGGGAAGCAGGTCCTCGTTGGGGATGAAAGGCTGTACGTGACCGAGGACGATGCGTTGCGTGGGAGCTGTCACTAGCTCCATCTGTAAAAAGATGTTCTCCGCCGTGTTCCCTCTACTGAGGGCCCGATGCACCAACTCATCATTCCTCAGATAAAACACCGCCTTCCCGAACTCTTTCTCAGCGGCCAAAACACCATCTCTCCCCAACAAGTCCTCCATGGCCTCCGCGCACTTTTCCAGCGTAGTTCCAGCTCGCAAAATACATTGCACCCCGCGTTCAACTTTCACCGTCCGAAACAGGGCGTTGTCCGAGGCCGGAGAGGCAGCCGCCTTTGCATAACTCCCCGAAGGCCCGCGACTCCCGGCAGACCGGTCCGGCATGTTACTTGTGTGTCCGAACCGAGAATGATACGGTGGTGCTGGTTATAAAGTCTCGGAGTGAGTTGAGTAACTGGCGGGAAAAGTTTGTACTCGACAGCACCTTGCTGGCTCCGTGCCAGAGATTCCAACGCCAGGAAAGGCTCCGTTAGTCCTGTAGAAACTTCCAGGCCGTGAGAGGTCGAGACGTCTCAAACGACGGTTCGGCTCCAACACCGAACGAGAATCCCGACGATAGAGATGGAAGGAGGTTGCCCCGATGTCAGTGGGGGAACAACGTCGTTTGTCTCCGGTTTTTGGAGCGAACCTGCTTCCTGGCGAGTCGCCAGCGGCCACAGCCGGGTGCTACGCAGTTCACAGCCGTCAACGGACCCCGTCCAAACTGGCAGAAAAACTCCAAACGAAGCTTCCACTCTAAACCAGCCGCTCACTGAGATGTTCAAGGGACGTTTCAAACCAATTTCCAAGTAATTAAAGACCTTCATGAAGCAGTTTTCCTCAATTTCTCCCAGCGCAATCAGAACAGCTTCACTCTCTGTCTGACCACGGGAGTATGTGATGGGACGGTGTGGAGGGAGCTTCACTCTCTGTCTGACCACGGGAGTGTGTGATGGGACGGTGTGGAGGGAGCTTCACTCTGTGTCTGACCCCGAGAGTGTGTGATGGGATGTTGTGGAGGGAGTTTCACTCTGTGTCTGACCCCGGGAGTGTGTGATGGGACGATGTGGAGGGAGCTTCACTCTGTTTCTGACTCCGGGAGTGTGTGATGGGACGGTGTGGAGTGAGTTTCACACTGTGTCTGACCCTGGGAGTGAGTGATGGGACGATGTGGAGGGAGTTTCACTCTGTATCTGAACCCGGGAGTGTGTGATGGGACGGTGTGGAGGGAGCTTCACTCTGTGTCTGACCCCGGGAGTGTGTGATGGGACGGTGTGGAGGGAGCTTCACTCTATGTCTGACCCCGAGAGTGTGTGATGGGACGGTGTGGAGGGGGTTTCACTCTGTGTCTGACCCCGGGAGTGTGTGATGGGACGGTGTGGAGGGAGATTCACTCTGTGTCTGACCCCGGGAGTGTGTGATGGGACGGTGCGGAGGGAGATTCACTCTGTGTCTGACCCCGGGAGTGTGTGATGGGACGGTGTGGAGGGAGCTTCACTCTGTATCTGACCCCAGGAGTGTGTGATGGGACGGTGCGGAGGGAGTTTCACTCTGTGTCTGACCCCGGGAGTGTGTGATGGGACGGTGTGGAGGGAGCTTCACTCTGTGTCTGACCCCGGGAGTGTGTGATGGGACGGTGTGGAGGGAGCTTCACTCTATGTCTGACCCCGGGAGTGTGTGATGGGACGGTGTGGAGGGGGTTTCACTCTGTGTCTGACCCCGGGAGTGTGTGATGGGACGGTGTGGAGGGACATTCACTCTGTGTCTGACCCCGGGAGTGTGTGATGGGACGGTGCGGAGGGAGATTCACTCTGTGTCTGACCCCGGGAGTGTGTGATGGGACGGTGTGGAGGGAGCTTCACTCTGTATCTGACCCCAGGAGTGTGTGATGGGACGGTGCGGAGGGAGTTTCACTCTGTGTCTGACCCCGGGAGTGTGTGATGGGACGGTGTGGAGGGAGCTTCACTCTCTGTCTGACCCCGGGAGTGTGTGATGGGACGGTGTGGAGGGAGCTTCACTCTGTGTCTGACCCCGGGTGTGTGTGATGGGATGGTGTGGAGTGAGATTCACTCTGTGTCTGACCCCGGGTGTGTGTGATGGGATGGTGTGGAGTGAGATTCACTCTGTGTCTGACCCTGGGAGTGTGTGATGGGACGGTTTAGAGGGAGCTTCACTCTGTGTCTGACCCCGGGAGTGTGTGATGGGATGGTGTGGAGGGTGATTCACTCTGTGTCTGACCCCGGGAGTGTGATCGGATGCTGTAGAGGGAGCTTCACTCTGTGTCTGACCCCAGAGTGTGTGATGGGATGCTGTAGAGGGAGATTCACTCTGGACTGACTGTAGTATTGTACAACTGGGCAGTTATGTGGAGCCTCACTCTGTGTTGGACCCCAGGAAAGTGGGAAGGGATAGCGTGATGGAGCATCTCTGTGTGGATAAACCCAGTATTGTGTGATGGGATGGTAAAAAGGAATCTTCTCTCTGTGTCTCATCCCTGATGTGCGTCATGGGATGGTGTGGAGGGGACTTTACTCTGTGTCTGACCCTTAGATTGTGTGATGGCACAGTGTGAAGCAAACTTCGCTCTCTGTTTCTGACCCCTGGAGTGTGTGATGGGGCAGCATTGACGGAGTTTCACTCTGTCATCTGGATCCGAAGTATGCACTGGGAACAGAAAGACAATCAGAATCACAGTCAGGTTTAAAGTCGATCAGATTTTGTATTTGCTGAAATTTGATGATTTACTTCAGCAGTACATTGCAATGCATCAAAACAAACTATAGATTACTATAAGAAATGTTCAGTCCTTTGCATATGTCTTTGGCTCATATACTGTGCATAGCCAATGCAGTCCTGGACTTTTGCACAGCACGGTGTTTGTTAATATGGAGCAGAGAGCGAGTTAGTCTATCTGGTGGATGTTGGGAGTGGCGTGGGTGGTGCGCCTGGGAGGGGCGTAGGACTAATGGCAGAGAGCTAGTGCCAGGGGTGCAGGGGCAGACACACCCAGCCCTGAAGCACCAGGCAAGGTCATTTGATTTTAACATCTGATTTATTGATCATTACAGAATGTCCCTCTGGTGCTTCCTCATCCCTCCCCTCTCCTTTCCCCCTTTCCCAACCATGATTCCTCTCACTCTGCCCCTTCCCACTCAGTCCACAAGCGAGACCCATATCAGAATCAGGTTTATCATCACTCACGTATGTCCTGAAATTTGTGTTTTTTGTTTTGCAATATAGTGCAATACATAAAATTACTGCAGTGTCTTGTCAACGTCTTAGGCACTGCCGATACAGTATAATGGTGCTTAACACATTTACACAGTGCAATAGACATTAAATTAAATAAGTAGTGCAAATAGAGAGCAAAATTAGTGCGGTAGTGTTCATAATTACACTGGAATTTAGAAGGATGAGAGGGAATTTGATTGAAACATATAAAATTATTAAGGGATTGGACAAGCTGGCGGCAGGAAACATGTTCCCGATGTTCGGGGTTCCAGAACTGGAGGCCACAGTTTAAGAATAAGGGGTAGGCCATTTAGAACGGAGTTGAGGAAAAACTTTTTCACCCAGAGAGTTGTGGATCTGTGGAATGCTCTGCCTCAGAAGGTAGTGGAGGTCAGTTCTCTGGATGCTTTCAAGAAAGAGTTAGATAGAGCTAATATTTTTGTACTTTTCTTATTGAAGTTCATCATCAAACAAACATTTCCATAAGATGTATTTCAAACATTGTACATATATCTCATATCATCATATGTCACAAAACTCCACAAAGTATTTATCTGAGGTATACACTTAAAGAAAAGAGTGGAAAGAAAAAAAACAAACAAAAGTAAACAAACAAGTACGGAGTGATCTTTATTTACAACATATTCATTGATTTGTGAGAATAAAATCAGGCCTATGAGGTATTATGTAGTTAAACCATTTTTCCCAGTATGATTCAAATTGTTCCAGCTTATGATTAACAGATGCTGTTATCTTCTCCATTTTGTAAATGTCTATTGTAATTTCTATCCATTCATTTAAAGTTGGGTCTCCTGTGATAACCATTTCCTATTACGAGTCTTTTTACCAGCCATGAAAAATATATTCATTAAATATTTATCTCTTTTCAACCATTCCTGAGGTATATATCCAAAATATATGGTCTTGCTCTCAAAGGGTATTTCACATTTGAAGATATCTTATAGTGCATTGTGTATCCCCCTCCAATAGCTTTTGATAACAGGGCAGACGCAAAAAATATGATAATGATTTGCATTTTGATTTCCACAATTTCTCCAGCAAATATGGAGGTTTCTATCATAATGGGATTTCTGAGAGTGGGTAGTAAAATATCTTATCAAGTTTTTCCATCCAAACTCCCTCCATTTCGGTGAACTGGTACACTTCCATTGATATCTCCATATTATTGTCCGTTCTTCCTCAAATATAATTATCCCTTCTTCCTTCTCCCATTTTGTTTTAATGTATGAAGTCGAGTGTGCTTTAAGATTTGTCAACCCCTTATACATGCTTGAAATGATTCTACTACCGTTATCTGAATTATTTGCTTTTCTAAATAGCTCTATTAAGCATGTGCTCGCCTTGGTTACATTTTTAAGCATCTTATTAACATATTGTCGCATCTGTAAATACCAATAAAAATCTTGTTTTCCCAATAAGTGTTTCTCTTCAAGCATTTCAAAACTGAACAGTGTTACTTCTTTCATTAAGTTGCAAAGAACAGTTATTCCTTTAGCTGTCCAGTCCTTAAATCTAGCATCCAATTTATTTGGTGTAAAATCCGAGTCATATGCATACCATTTAAGAATTGCAATATCTCCCTCTAGATTATATTCTTTTGTTGTAGTTTTCCATATTTTAAGAGTCAATTTCACCCATGGGTTATCAATAGTATTTATGTACCTTTACAGGTTGTTATCAGCCAAAATTGCTTGTATGGGGATGGGAAGTACCCGCTCCTCAATGTTTTTCCATTGAACGTCATCGGATGGGATGCACCAACATATCACAGTTCTAAACTGTGCTGCAAAATAATAATCTCTAAGAGAGGTCGGCCCCATTCCCCCTTTTCCTTTGCTAATTGCAGTTTTGAGATGAAATCTAGACCTTTTATTCTGCCAAATATACCCTGATAACATCCTGTTCCAATCATTGAATTGATTTTGATTAATCTCTATTGGTAGGGCCTGAAAGAGATATACCAGTATATTCATTTTAATAGACTCAATCCTTGAACTGAGACTAAAAAAAAAAGGAATCAGGTTCCATTTTGCCATATCTTCCTTAATGTTTCTTTATATAAAGGCTGATAATTCAATTCTGATAATTTTGCCAAATATTTTGGTGTAATGATGCCCAAATATTTGAAAGACTCTGTTTGCAATGCCCAGGAATATCTACTTCCAATTTCTCTTGGTGGGCTATAATAATATGAAAATAATTGGGTTTTATCTATGTTGATCTTGCGTCCTGATAATTGACCATATTGTTCAAAGGATTGCATCATTTTAGGTAAAGAGTATGTTGGTTGCCCTAGATAGACCAAAATGTCATCTGCGTAATAAGCCAATTTATGCTCTGCCCCTTTAAAAGTAATTCCCCTGATATCTTCATTTTGGCTGATGTATTGAGCTAATGGTTCCAGATATAATGCGAAGAGTAGCGGTGACCATATACAACTCTGTCTCGTGCTCCTTTCTAGGGTAAGACTATTTGATAAATATCCATTGATTATAATCCTAGCAGTAGGATTGCCATATAGTGTCTGTATACTTTTAATAATTGTGTCTTGGAAGCCAAATCTATGTAAAACTCTGGAAAGAAAATTCCAATTAGCCGAATCAAATGCCTTTTCAGCATCCAAACTTATCACTATTGCTTCGATTTTATTTTTTTTGGTATAAGTGTCCTTCGTATATTGTCTTGTGTTTGGCGTTGTAGTATAAAACCTGTCTGATAGTTACGTATCAGTATGGGTAGAAACTCCTCTAATTGTCTGGCCATGATGGAGTTAAATAATCTATAATCTACATTAAGAATGGATAGTGGTGTAAATGACCCGCATTCCATTTTATTCTTGCCTTCTTTCGGTATAGCTGAGATTATCACTTCCTTCCAACTGGGTGGCATTTGTGCCTTTTTTAAAGCCCAGTTCAGTGTGGGGAGTAAAACAAGGATTAACACGTTTTTAAATCCTTTGTACCACTCTGCCATTTACCCATCTGATCCTAGTGACTTGCTAATTTTAGCCTACTAATGCAGCTTTTCATTCAACTTCAGTTATGTCAGCAGTCATCGTTCTATTTTGTTCTTAGCTTGAATTGGGGAACTCTATAGAATTCAAAAAGGTGTCAATTTGGGTTATGCTTCCCCCTGAAACTTTGGAATGTAGAGTTTTGTAAAACACTTCAAAAGCTTCTTGAATTTCACTTAGCTTATTATTTTTTTGATCATTTTCGTTCTTGGGTCCCTAATTCTATGAATTGTATTTGCTGCCATTTTTTTTCAGTTTCCACGCCAGTATTTTCATAGACTTTGATCCACTTTCATAATGTCTCTGTTTCAGAAACTTTAAATTTTTCCTGATATCTTGCGTAGCCAAACTATTAATTTCATTCCTAATATTTTTTAAATTTCCCCTGATGTATCCTGTGCCAAATTCAATTTGTGTTTTTTTCTCTTGTTCCTTCAGCCTATTTTGTAATTCCTCTAATGTTTTATTTCTTATTTTTTTTCTTATATGAAGATATCGGTATAATTTTCCCTCTTAAGACAGCCTTCTGTATCCCATAAAATGGGAGTTGAATCCTTTCCATTATCATTAAATTCTAAGTAGAGACCAATTTCTTTTTTAATTTGTTCCTTAAAGTACGGATTATTGAGTAGACTTGAATTTAGTTTCCATATAATATTCTTTGGTTGTAGGTCAAAATCAACAGATAAATATATATGTGCATAGTCACTTACATCTATTGTCCCAGTTCCACAGGTGTTTATTTTGTCCTTGTCTTTTCCAAATGTTATGAAATAGTCTATTCTTCTATATACAGAATGGGGAGCAGAATAATGAGTGTAATCCCTTCTGACGGGGAAAAGGTCCCTCCAGACATCAACTAAACCAACATTCTCAAAAAGTGTATTAACTTACTTATGTATGGATTTTGTTTCATAGGTTTTTCTATTGGAAGAGTCTAAGTTTGGTCGTAATTGTAAATTTAAGTCTCCCCCATATATCAGAAGACCTCCTGTTTCCGTTACCATAATGTCAGTAATTTTCCAAAAGAAACCAATTTCACTTCCCGGGGGTGCATATATATTCGCTAGAGTAACTGAATTTCCGTCTATATTACCCCTTACCAGAATATATCTGACCTCTTTATCTCCCATTTCGAATACTTTTTCAAGATGTATCTGCTCTATCTCGGGTAGGCTTCGGGACGAGCGCACGATGCGCTCTCTCAGTTTCCAGCTCCACAGTCGAGGGAAGCTCCAGCGCGTCCCGCAGCAACTTTCCGACAAACTCCGTCATAGACAAACCCTCACTCCTTGGAGAGCCGCTCACTGCACTCCTCTCGGCCGCAGGCTCCGCAGTGTCACTGTTTTAATTTGAATTCTTTTTTCCCATTCTTGCCCCTCTTATCAGTTCAAATACTTTCGAAAAATACCATATTTCATGGGTTAACGGGGCTTAATACTCGTTTTTCCGGAGGAGCTAGTGATTCTAAGCTGCCATTCTCGACGATGATGTCACTGGAACCTCAGATTGAGCTCTTAAAGAGAGCAGAGTCAAAGGATATGGGGAGAAGGCAGGAACGGGGTACTGATTGTAAATGATCAGCCATGATCACACTGAATGGTGGCGCTGGCTTGAAAAGCAGAATGGCTTACTCCTGCATCTATTGTCTATTGTCTATAATTGGTTCATCATCTATTCAGGAATCTGACGGTGGAGGGGAAGAAGCTGCTCCAAGATCTCCTATCCAATGGTCGAAATGAGATTGATGATGTCCTGGGTGATGGATGTCCTTTCTGAGGCATCACCGTCAGACACTTTTGTCACTTGACCTCTCATTCCCAGCAGGAGGTTCAGTGTCGTACGTGCTCTCAAAGGTCTCTTGCCTGATTCTAAAAACTTTCATGGATGTATTTCACAAATTCTACCACAGTGAATAGCAGGGAGTTAAACATTTCCACAAACACAACCTGATTCAGTCTAATATACTTTATCAGGAGTTTGAAGTGATTTGGCATGTCAACAAATACACTCAACAGCTTCTAAAGTTGTACCGTGAAGAGAATTCTGACAGGATGCATCACTGTCTGGTATGGAGGGCTACTGCACAGGACCAAAATTAGCTGCAGAAGTTCATAAATCTAGTGTGCTCCTTCTTGGGTACTAGCCTACAAATTACCCAGGACATCTTCAGGGGGCAGTGTCTCAGAAAGGTAGAGTCCATTATTAAAAACCCCCAGCACCCAGGGCATGCCACTTTCACAATGTTACCATCAGGAAGGAGGAACAGAACAACACGCACAACACCCTGGAGGAACTCAGCAGGTCGGGCAGCATCCGTGGAAACGAACAGTCAAAGTTTCAGGCCGAGACCCTTTGTCAGGACTGAAAAAGGAGGGGGTTGGGGCCCTATAAAGAAGGTGGAGTGAGGAAGGGAAGGAGAAGGCTGGTCGGTGCCAGGTGAAAAGCCAGTAAGGGGAAAGATCAAGGCCATGATGAGGCCAAACTCAGGTTGGAGGAGCAACACCTCATATACCCTCTGGGTAGTCTCTAGCCCCTTGGCATGAACATTGAATCCTCCAACTACCGGTAATTCACTCCCCCTCCCTTCCCCCATCCCAGTTTCCCTCTGCCTCCTCCTCCAGCTGCCTATCACCTCATTCCATGGCTCCACCTCTTGCTACTACACATAGTGCTTTCCCCTTACATTCCTTATTCACCTTTCCTGCCTGTCCCCTCCCTGCTTTCCCTCCCTCACCACTTGGTCTTTCCCCTTACTGGTTTTTACATGCAAATAAGAACTAATTAAAATACAGTTAGACAATTCATTGTTAAACGGCAAAGGAATCAACAATAAATAGAACATTCTAAAATTAAACAGTCAAATCCAACATCGATTATCAAATTTACTCTCCCTGCCTACTACTTTATCCCCAGTTTTGGTCAGAGTTCCTTTGAGGCCTGCTGCTTCAAATCTTTCCCAAAACCTTTGGTAGGACATCATCCCTTGTTCTACCTGTTTCAATCATACTGATGTGTAAACTGACCTCTGTTCAACCTGCATCTCCAGAATGTTCGGCAGCCACTCTTACATCTTAGACCCTGGCACCTGCATGACAACATACTAGTCCAGCATGTCTGCTGGGACCACCATATCTCCTGTCTGGCCCACTGTAAAAGGGAGCTCTGCTCTGTGCTTGACACCATGAGTGTGTTGATCAAAGGGTGGAGGGAGTATCATTGTGTGGCTGACCTCGGGAGTGTGTGATGGGACAGTGCAGAGGGAGTGTCACTCCGTTTCTGACTCCTGCTGTGAGGGACGGGACAGTGTGGAAGGAGTTTCACTCTGTGTCTGACCCCGGGAGTGTGTGATGGGACGGTGTGGAGGGAGCTTCACTCTGTGTCTGACCCCGGGAGTGTGTGATGGGATGGTGTGGAGGGAGCTTCACTCTGCATCTGACGCCGGGAGTGTGTGAAGGGACGGTGTGGAGGGAGTTTCACTCTGTATCTGACCCCAGGAGTGTGTGATGGGGCGGAGTGGAGGGAGTTTCACTCTGTATCTGACCCCAGGAGTGTGTGATGGGGCGGAGTGGAGGTAGTTTCACTCTGTGTCTGACCCCGGGAGTGCGTAATGGGACGGTCTGGAGGGAGTTTCACTCTGTGTCTGACCCCGGGAGTGTGTGATGGGACGGTGTGGAGGGAGCTTCACTCTGTGTCTGACCCCGGGAGTGTGTGATGGGACGGTGTGGAGGGAGATTCACTCTGTGTCTGACCCCAGGAGTGTGTGATGGGACGGTGTGGAGGGAGCTTCACTCTCTGTTCAACCCTGGGAGTGTTTAATGGAATGGTCTGGAGGGAGTTTCACTCTATATCTGACCCCACTATCAGTGCTGGGAAGGTATGGAGGGATTATCACTCTCTGTGAACCCAATAGTGTTTGATGGGACGGTGTGGAGGGAGCTTCACTCTGTCTGAGCCCGGCAATTTGTGATTGGAAGGCAGGAGGGAATATTACTCACTTTGACCCTAGAAGTATTTGATGGGACGGTGTGGAGGGAGTTTCACTCTTTGTGACCCCAGTGGTGCATGATGGGACAGTGTGGAGGAAGCTTCACTCTGTGTCTGACCCCGGGAGTGTGTGATGCGACGGTGTGGAGGGGGTTTCACTTTGTGTCTGACCCCGGGAGTGTGTGATGGGACAGTGTGGAGGGAGTTTCACTCTGTGTCTGACCCCGGGAGTGTGTGATGGGACGGTGTGGAGGGAGTTTTACTCTGTAGGAGCTGTAGATCCTGTTCCAGTGAGGAGATTCTATGGGACCCATGTCTCACCCCTTGTCTCTACAGGATGACCTGGAGGCCCGTGTCTCCGCATTGGAGCATCACCTGGAGAATGGTAAGTGTCGATCGGGCACCACCTTTCCTTGGCTCTTGCTCAGCCCAGTGGGAACTGTCCCATTCTCAGACGATCTGTGGGAATTGAAGCAATCACATTACACAGTCAGAAATCAGAATTTTACCCCCCACCAACACCCACTAACTCGTCTTCCCTGACAACGCATAAAGAGGACATTCAGACCATTACGTCGGTGTCTTCTCAGAAATCCCCAAATAATTGGATCTTGGGGCAACGCTTCATCCTTCCCATTGGCCCAGAATTAGCCAATCACATGCTGCCCCAGCGTTATCTACCATTGATTGGTGGGTGGGTTTGACAGCAGCTATCGGTGGCTGTGTTTTGGGTTGCACATGAAGTGACCCTTCAGCCACCTAATTGGAACACGCCTTCGGCCCTCCATTTTGATATTGGCCAACAAGTGGAGAAGAGGACATGCCTCTGTCTCTCCCACTGGTACTGGAGTGGAGAGTGATACTAAGATAAGTGGCGTTGTGTATAATGAAGTTTTCAAAGGTTGCAGAGAGATTTAGGCCAGTTAGAAGAGCGGACTGAAAGATGGCAGATGGAGTTTAATGCTGATAAGTGTGGGGTGCTACATTTTGGTAGGACTAATCGAAATAGGACATGCATGGTAAATGGTTGGGCAGTGAAGAATGCATCAGAACAGAGTGATCTAGGAATAATGGTGCATAGTTCCCTGAAGGTGGAATCTCATGTAGATAAGGTACGTGAAGTAAACTTTTGGTATGCTGGCCTTTATAAATCAGAGCCTTGAGCATAGGAGCTGGGATGTAATGTTAAAATTGTACAAGGCATTGGTAAGGCCAAATCGGAGTATCGTGTCCAGTTCTGGTCCCCGAATTATAGGAAAGATGTCAACAAACTAGAGAGAGTACAGAGGAGATTTACTAGAACGTTACTCGGATTTCTTCACCTAAGTGACAGAGAAAGGTTGAACAAGTTAGGTCTTTATTCTTTGGAGCGTAGAAGATTGAGGGGGAAATTGATCGAGGTATTTAGAATTATGAGGGGGATAGATAGAGTTGATGTGGATAGGCTTTTTTTCATTGACAGTAGGGGAGATTCAAACAAGAGGACATGAGTTAAGAGTTAAGGCGCAAATGTTTAGGGGTAACACGAGGGGGAACTTTAGTCAGAGAATGGTAGCTATGTGGAACGAGTTTCCAGTAGAAGTGGTAGAGGCAGGTTCGATATTCGCAGTTAAAGTAAAATTGGATAAGTCTGTGGACAGGAAAGCAATGGAGGGTTATGGGCTGAGTGCAGGTCGGGAGGACTAGGTGAGAGTCAGCGTTGGACACGGATTAGAAGGGCCGTGATGGCCTTTTTCCGTGCTATAATTGTTATATGGTTATATGGTTAATAAAGTTGCCACTGAGTGTATTTTTCATGTGTATCTTTAGCAGTTAAGGCACTGAGTTCAAGAATCAGGCAGCTATTCTGCAGCTTTAAGTAACCCCGGTTGTACCACATCAGGAATAATATGTTCACTTCAGGTCATCCCATGATAGTGGCATCATAGGTGGATTGAGTTGTGAAGGCTGCTCTTTCATGTTAGGTTCAGGATTTAGGATGTAAAGTTACAGTTGGTGGGGTCTAATTTGGAACACTCTGTGCAGTTCTGGTCACCTCGCTACATTGAATACACTCAGTACCTCCTGTACCTCATGAAGTGGCCACTGACTGTGTGCTCATGGTCTTCACTGTAGCCCATCCATGTCAACGTTCGAAGCTTTGTGCGTTCAGAGATGCCCTAATGAACGTCACTGTTGCAGTCTGTGGTTACTTGAGTTGTTGTTGCCTTCATGTCAGTTTGACCCAGACTGCCCATTCTCGGATCTCCTGATTAACAATGCGTTTTCACCCAGACAACTGCCGGTCACTGGATTTTTTTGTTTTGTTTTATTTGTATTATTTGCAATGAACATTAGAGACCGCTTGTAAAAAGGAAAGCAGGAGAAAAGAAGTTTCTAAAATACTCATGCCACCAGCGTCTGGCACGAACTATCATTCCACGGTCAAAGTTAATAAGATCACAGTTCTACACCATTCTGATTTTTGGTCTGAACACCAACTGAACCTCTTTGACCATGCCGGCCTGCTTTTATGCATTTAGTTGCTGCCATGTAATTGACTGATCAGATACTCCCATTAACCAGCAGGTGTAGAGCTGAAACTAATAAAGTGGCCGTTGAGTGCAGAACGATATCTGAATGTGCGGAGAATGGAGGTCTATTTGTTATAAGTGATTGGCTTAATTAGGCAGTTGATTATGTGTTTATTTAGCTTAGCATCTTTTGGCGGGCATAAATACTGTCGTTCCTGTACTGGTGTCTGTTCGATCATAGTTGTCTTGGTCCATGTATCAATAACCAGCCAGTGACCAGTTATAGAGGTCCCACCGAGCAGTATTTGATCCTAACCTCTGCCCTCTCTGCCCACCAGAAGAGAGCCACGATCGTCACCATGCCGTCCTCTTCGCAGCCACCCGCAGTGTCAGGAACGGTCCACCGAAACCAGGGAGCCCTATTGTCTTTGACCAGGTGCAGCTGAACCGAGAGGAAGGCTACACCAATGACACCGGAATCTTCACTTGCCCCGAAGAGGGCATTTACTTCTTTGCCTTTTCCTTTCTGCCCAGGCGGGACATCAGCGACACCATCGTGGCCCTGGTGAAGAACAACGTTGTCCATGAGCGCCTCTACAGCAGTCTCCCGGCCGGCACCACTCAGCTGTCCGAGCGTAGCTGCCTCTTACAGCTGGAGAAGGGAGATCGGGTGTGGGTGAAACTGGAAAAGGGCTCAGTGTTCATGCATCAGGCCTCCATGTCCTTCTTGGGGTATCGCATCTCCAGTTAACCCTCTCATTTTGATTGGGTAGCACTCCTTCCCCCTCCCCCTGTTCCAACTGGTACCCTCTCTCCTTCCAGCTTCTCGGACCCTTGCAGCGACCGTCTTCAACCGGAACCCCTACCACCCGCAACATGCGCTTGTGAATTTTCTTCCTGCTTCTACTATTCCCCCATGTTATCAATAAAGCAGTCAGTTTAGCATCAAATCTCTGACTCAGTAACTGCTTTGGAGTCCAGGGTGTTGGGGCGGGTGGGGGGAATGTTATGTATTTAGACACACAGCGCGGAATACCCTCTTCCGGTCCACCGAGCCGTACTGCACCAGCACCCCACTGATTTAACCCTAGCCTAATCGCAGGAGCATTAACCAGTTCAAGTTGAGTCAAGTCACTTTTTATTGTCATTTCGATCATAACTGCTGGTGCAGTACACAGTAAAAATGATACGACATTTTTCAGGACCATGGTGCTGCATGAAACAATACAAAAACTACACTGAACTACGTAAAACATCAGAAGAACTACACTAGACTACAGACCTACCCAGGAGTGCATAAAATGCACAAAACAATGCAGGCATTACAATAAGTAATAAACAGGACAATAGGTTGGGCGGTAAGTTGGTTTCAGTCCAGGCTCTGTGTATTGAGGAGTCTGATGGCTTAGGGGAAGAAACTGTTACATAGTCTGATCGTGAGAGCACAAATGCTTCAGTGCCTTTTCCCCGATGACAGGAGGGAGAAGAGATTGTATGAGGGGTGCATGGGGTCCTTCATAATGCTGTTTGCTTTGCCGATGCAGTGTGTGGTGTAAATGTCTGTAATGCTGGGAAGAGAGACTCCGATGATCTTCTCAGCTCACCTCATTATCCGCTCCAGGGTCTTGCGATCTGAAACGGTGCAATTTCCGAACCGGGCAGTGATGCAGCTGCTGAGGATGCTCTCAATACAACCCCTGTAGAATGTGGTTAGGATGGGGGGGGGGGGGTGGGAGATGGACTTTCCTTAGCTTTCTCAGAAAGCAGAGATGTTATTAACCTACTAAACAGTCTTTGGACCGTGGGAGGACACCGGAGCACTCAGAGAAAGCTCTTGACTCTCACGGCTGGTATGTTCAATCTTTCTTACAGAGGACACCGGAATTGAACTCTGTCTATAAAGAAAAAACAGTCCTAACACTGACCCTTCCGGAACTACACTGGTCATCGGCAGCCAATCAGAAAAGACTCCCTTTATTCTCAATTTTTGCCTTAATTCTCAATTTTAATTCTTAATTCCTTTTATTCTCAATTTTTTAATTCCACTTACACCACTGTATTACTGATGCTTTTCTTGATTCTGTCTATTTATTGAGACACAGTGCAGAATAGAATTCTTTCTGACCCTTTGAGCAACTGGAGCCTAGACACGGGAGAATTTACAAGGAGCAAATATCCGACCAACCACTACGACATTGGACTGTGGGAGGAAACCAAAACACCAGGGGAAAACCCACGTTGTCATGGGGAGAGTATACAAACTCCGGCGGGAATTGAACTCAGGTCACCGATACTGTAGAGTGGTGTGCTAACCATGACACTACCATAACGGCTCACATTTGACTTTAGCTTCTCCCTCTCAGATTTCTATCAGATTCCTCTTGAAGGTTACTCATGTTTCCTTAGGATCCCGAGGGTTAACAGTTTTGAACTTCACCAGTAGACTGCCCTGGTTTAACTACGTAGACACTACAGACAGGAAATATCATCAGCGCTTTTAATTCCTGCAGAGACAAAACACATTTGACACGTGTTTGAGCCACAACAATTTTTATTACCGTCCCATAGACATCGTTAGAATGAGAATCAGGTCTATTATCACTGGCACTGTCGTGAAATTTGTTGTTTTGTGGCAGTGTAAATGCAAGACGTAAAGTGTACCCGGACATGTCGTATGTCATGGGCGATCATGGTCTTTCCACGACCATGATTGGCCTTTGCAAATTTTTCTGTGGAGGTAGTTTGCCGTTGACTTGTTCCGGGAAGCGTCTTTCGAAGATGCGTGGCACCCCCAGCCTTTATCAAAACTCTTCGGGGATTGTGTGCCTGGCGTCCGTCGTTGCATAACTAGAACTTGTGATATGCACCAGCTGTCATGGTCTGACCGTTCATTCCTCTTATTATCCTGATTCCCTTTGCCCCGTTTTCTCCTGGGCTCCTTGATGGCGGCTCCCAATTCTCTTCTAAACCTGCTGCATAAAAACCCTGGCTTTGCAGCCACTCATTGCCAGATCGTTGCTTCAGATTGTGTGGTAATTCACGTTCCCAGCCGCTTAGAATGGTGTATTCTAAGTTATACTTCAGAACTGAGGTTTACCTGTGAAACTCTGTTTCCCCGTGTCAGGGTAAGTATTCTAAGTTTTACTGCAGTACCGAAGTTCACCTGTGTATCTCTGTCTCTCCGTGTCAAGATGAGTATTCTGTGTTCACTTCAGTACCGAGGTTTACCTGCGTAACTCCGTCTCTCCGTGTTCAGAAAAGTATTGTCTGCCGCTTCCCTTTCTATGCTCCGTGTCAAGGTAAGTTTTGCCTGCCGCCTGTCTCCTGTTTGCCGTTTAGCTCCAGCGACTCCCTGTGTCACGAAGAATGCAACGAATGAGGCGAACCCAAGTGACTGAGTTTCACGGGTAGACCTCAGAACTGGAGTAGAGCTTAGAAAAATTATCTTGAAAGGAAGAGACTGTATTTCACCGGTAATTGTCGGTACTGAAGTTAATTTTAGAACATACAGTCCTAATCAGCCGGGATACAATTACCACACAGGCAAAACCAATGAGCTGGCAACTAGTGGTTGCAAAACCGAGGATATTACGTTGCAGGTCTTGATGAAAACCAGCTCTGGCGCCATCAAAGGGAATTAAGAGAAAACGGGGAATTAACGGTGGGACCGTGGCAGAGTATTGTCTGCTGTTTGTCTTTCCATTTAACGCTCTGTGTCAAGATAAGTGTTGCCTGCCTCCTGCTCTTCCATTCACCCGCGCTGTTTGCCTGTGTTAATTCTCTCTCTTGACCACTTATAATTGTGTACTCTTTCTGTTTCCGCACTATTTGCCCGTGCTAACCCTGTCACGTGACCGCTTAGAATTGTCTATTCTAATTTCTGTTCCAATGTTGTTTTCTATTGTTAACCCTATCTCTCGATCGCTAAGAATTCTGCATTGCAAGTTCCGTTTCCACGCTGTTTGCCTGTGTTAACTCTGTCTTTCCGTGTTAATAGGAGCATTTCATGCCGCCTGTCTACCAGTTCGTAACTCCGCCTGCTGTTCCCCTCAAGCCATGCTCGCACCCTGGTCAGCATCCCTGCTCTGCATCGTTCCGCCGCCCGCCTATGCTCTCCGTTGGCTTGGTGGTTAAACGCCGCGTTCCCACTGTAGTGACCCGGGTTCGATCCCCGGTCAAGCCTTCGTTGCTCCCCGTCCTTCCCTGTAACCGTTAATAAACACTTTAGATTAATCTACCTCAGTGTCTGTGTCCTGCGTTTGGGTTCGCCCTGTTCCATTGCCACACCGGCTTCTCACATGACCATCCAGCATCTGCTCCCATGGTTTTGAATAACCCTGATCAGGGGAGGGTGGCTAAACCTTGGCTAAGGGTGGCGTAAGGGTGGCTCAGGGTATAGCGGAGGAAAGAAGCACATTGTTGTAACAGGTAGAACGTCAATGTGGAGACATTGGAACTTGTGTATACAGAGGTGTTTATTTAGCAAAAGCGAGCATCAGGCTTCATAATTCGAGGCACTCTTGGAAAAGAGGCCTGCTTTTATATGCTGAAGACCAAAGGCATGATAATTCTAAAGCTACAATATATCTACAATGGTTCCCTTGAATTACATAGAGTCATCAAACACCTCCTTCTTTGCACCCACACCTCAGACACTCGAAATGAATATTAATCCCCACTGTCTCTAGGCCACATTCACAGGCATCTGAGGTCTAAGTGAAATGTTATCTTTGTTTCTGATTGATCTGAAACTCCAGGAAGCCTACTGTTCTGAGCTGCGTTTAAAATTCCACCGGCAATCCACATTCAAACCTGAAGAATGGCTGCTGTTAGAATTAACATTTGCTATATACCCTAACTCCAGAATGCCCCCTAACAGGAACACCTTCACTTCCTTTGGTGGTAAATATCTCCACACAGCCGCCCATACATATCCTATAAAACACAATAAAAAGGATAAATAAAAGATTATAAATGATATATATTATTATATATAGTATTGTTACGAACCCCGTAACTGGGTTACTTACCAGCAAAGATAGAGAGGTCTGTTGAAGTCTGATGATACTATTTTTAACAGTATTTATTAGTAAAAATACACAAAAATAGTATCAATATAAATATACAGATAATATACGTCGTCAATACTAAAACTAAAAGTGCGGGTATAATAATAATAATCAATAAGAAATAAGCTCAGTCGTTGTCTAGGGGATAATGAATTGTCCGATGGAAGTATAAAGTTTGTTCAGTTCATGCAGGCTGCAGCCGTTGGGGACCGCTGTGTTGCAATTGTTGGAGAGAGAGAGAGATAGGATGGGAACAGTTACCGCTACGGGTTTCTTCCAACCTTCCTTTATGATTTCGATCCGCCAGGTGTCGCGTTGTTGTGGCCGTTCACTTGTGGCCCCTCCTTTAGCTAAACCGTTCTTCCGTGATGAGCCCGCTACCCCGGCAAGGGAGGATACACACGAGCTCTCACTGGCTTTCGCTATAAAACACTGTCAGGGGATTTCTAGCATTTCTCCTGGTGCGTCTAAAGGGGTGTTCCCCAGACCCCTCTTTTACCCTTACTCACGGGGTCTCAGATGTCAATCAGGTTGGGATGATGCAATCCCTGAACCAGACCACTCTGGTTGTCCGCTGAGGGGTTTCAATGAATAGTACAGTAGTCAATACACAATTCTGTCTCCAAGAGACAATTGCAGTAGTCAGTGGTTCCGTTCCGCTGATGTCAGGACACATTCCACCTGGTTGTGTATTCTGGGTGTCTCTCTCTCATTTCCTGGGTCTCAGACCCGAAATAATAGCGATCTTGCGATTCTCAAAAAGGAGGGGGCAACTTTGTACCCTTCGGCCCCTCAGAGTTGCTTCACCTTCATAACAGTATTAAAATAAGTATATACAAATGAATGTGTGTTGGGGTGGAGATACGTCTATAGAGGACTAGAAAGGTATGCTACTGTTAGAAAGAAGGATGGGGATGGACAGATAAGAGAACTTTGGTTGTCCAGAGTGGTGATGAATTTAGTCAAGAAGAAAAGGGAAAAGTAAGTTTCTCCCGAATCAGTGCAGGGACCTCTACTGTTTGTGAAGTATATAAATGACCGAGATGAAAATGTAGATGGATGGGTTAGGAAAGTTTCGGAGGTTATGACCAAACAGAGCACAAAAGGATAATAAACATGTCAGAAAAGAACCCAAGAAGGGAATTGGGGAAGCCAGGACGGGCCATAAAATGTCCCTGTTAATTGGATTAAGGTGAATCCCAAGGCATTCTATATACACATCAAGAGTCAGATGATAAGGAGGGAGTGTGAAGGACCACTCAAGGCTAAAGATGGGACATTCGCTTGGATGCAGAGAATGTAAGTCAGGTACTTCATGAGTATTTTATCTTAGTATTTACCTAGGAAAAGGACATGGAGGAGCAGCAGGTGAGTGCAGTGTATAAATATGTTATGGCATAGGTATTCCTCCTCAAGGAGAAGGAAGTGTTAGATCTCCTAGTCAGTATTAAGGGTAAATGCAAGGAGACAGTACATTGTTAAGTTGAGACCCTTAACAGTGTTACTGACCAGAGAGACCTTGGGGTCCAAGCTCGTTGCTCCTTCAAAGTGGCTAAGATCAACAGGGCAGTTACCGACGTTTGCTTCTTTTCGTCGAGGCATTGCGTTTAAAAGTCAAGAGTTTATGTTGCAACTTCATAGAACTCTGGCGTGGCCACAGAGTTTTGCATACGGCTCTGACCGCCGACTATAGGAAGGCTGTTGAGGCTTTGTAGAGGGCGCAGAAGTTATTTACCCAGCTGCTGCCTGGTCGAGGGGGATGTGCTAACATGACAGGCTGGACAAAATTGGGTTGTTTCCTTTGGAGCGGTGGAGGCTGCGGGGAGATCTGATAGCGGTTTCTAAAATTATGCGATGCATGGATAGATTAGATAGGGAGCAGCTGATTCCCAGGGTTGAAATGACCGATACCAGAGGCCATGCATTGAAGACGAGAAGGGATAGGTTTAAAGGGGAAGTGAGGGTTAAGTTTTATACTTAGTGAAAGGTGGATACCTGGGATGCACTGCGTGGTGTGGTGGTAGAGGCAAGTACGTGAGAGGCTATTAAGAGACGTTTAGATTGGCACATGAATGTGAAGAAACACAGAAAACCTAAAGCACAATACAGGCCCCTCGGCCCACAAAGCTGTGCCGAACATGTCCTTACCTTAGACCTACCTCGGCTTACCCATAGCCTCTATTTTTCTAAGCTTCGTGTATCCATCCAGGAGTTTCTTAAAAGACCCCATCGTTTTCGCAACCACCACCACCGCCAGCAGCCCGTTCCATGCACTCACCACTCTCTGCCCCTGACATCTCTGTACTTACTTCCATCTCCTCTGTACCTTATGAGAATAGGTTGTGTATTCTGGTGAATAAAAACTGTTCTTCCCCAGTTTTGAATCTCAAACCAAGAATCAGACCTATTCTTCTCCATAATTATCCTGAAACTAAATATTGAATTAAAATAGATTCAAAATATATTCAAATAAGTCAAGTAAATAAACAATGTTTACTTTTAAATAATGAATAAATAACGGGCAAATATAAATAAATATATTATAGAAGGTGGTGTAAAAAACCCAAGTACTTTCATATAACTACAGCCCACGCAGACAAATTGAAAGTAGATATCCTTGGACATGACAAAGAAGTCCGTTAAATATTTGGGCATCATTATGCCAAAAGGTTTGGAGAAATTATCAGAATGCAATTATCAGCCTATCTATAAACAATTAAGGAAGATATAACAAGATGGAACCCTAATTCTTTTTCTTGGTCTCAGTTCAAGGATTGAATCTATCAAAATGAATATATAGCCCAGACTACCATATCTCTTTCAGACCTAATCAATAGAGATTAACCAAAATCAATTTAATGAATGGAACAAGATGCTCTCAAGATATATACGGCAAGCTAAAAGGCCTAGAGTTCGTCTCAAAACTTTGCAATTAGCCAAGGAAAGGGGGGATCAGGCCTACTTTCTCTTAGAGATTATTACTTTGCAGCACAGATGACAGCTCATTGGAAAAAACATTGAGGAGAGGATATTTTCCGCCCCCATATGGGCAATTCTGGCTGATAACAACCTACAAAGTTACATAAATACTATTGATAACCCGTGCGTGAAATGGACTCTTACAATATGGAAAACTATCATAAACGAATATAAACTAGAGGGAGACATTGCAATTCTTAAATGGTGTGCATATGACTCAGATTTTACGCCGAATAAACTGGATGCTAACTTAAGGACTGGAGAGCTAAAGGAATAACAGCTATTTGCAACCTAATGAAAGAAGGAACACTGTTCAGTTTTGAAATGCTCAAACAGAAACACTTGTTAGAAAAACAAGATTTTTATCGGTATATACAGATACGATAGTATGTTAAAAGGACGGCTAAAAATGTAACCAAGGCAAGTACATGTCTGATAGAGCTATTGAGAAAAGCATATAATTCAGATAACGGTAGTAGAATCATTTCAAACGTGTATAAGTCTTAAAACATATTCGACTTCATATATTAAAACAAAATGGGAGAAGGAATGAGTGATAATAATATCTGAGGAAGAACAGAAAATAATATGGAGGTATCAGTGGAAGTGTACCAGTTCACAGAAATGGAGGGAGTTCGGGTGGAAAAACTTGATAAGATATTTTATTACACCCTCTCAGAAATCCCGCTATGATAGTAATATCCCTGTTTGCTGGAGGAGTTGTGGAAATGAAAATGCAAACCATTATCATATTTTCTGGGAATGCCCCGTGATCAAAGACTATTGGAGTGGGAGACATAATGCCCTACAAGACATCTTTAAATGTGAAATACCCTTAGAGAGTAAGACCATATATTTTCGGTATATACCTCACGAATGCTTGAAAAGAGATAAATATTTAATGAATATACTGCTGGTGGTTGGTAAAAAGGCTCTTACTAGGAAATGGTTATCACAGGAGAGCCCAACTTTAAATGTATGGATGGAAATTACAATGGACATTTACAACATGGAGAAGATAACAGCATCTGTTAATCATAAGTTGGTACAATTTTATTCATACTGGGAAAATGGTTTAACTACATAACACCTCATAGGCTTGCTTTTATTCTCACAAGTCAATGAATATGTTTTAAAAAAAGATCATTCCCTACTTTTTACATAGTTTTCTTAATTCAGTTGCTCTTTCTCTCTTCTCCTTTCTATGAATGTATACCT
Source organism: Hypanus sabinus (assembly GCF_030144855.1). Taxonomy (NCBI): domain Eukaryota; kingdom Metazoa; phylum Chordata; class Chondrichthyes; order Myliobatiformes; family Dasyatidae; genus Hypanus; species Hypanus sabinus. The sequence goes on along the minus strand of NC_082729.1, from coordinate 33,047,091 downwards.
CAGATAATTATTATGTGGAGATTTGTGACAAATATGATTATATGATAAATATGTACAGTATCTGAAATACATCTTAAGGAAATATTTGTTTGATGATAAACCAATAAAAAATTACAAAGAAAAGGAAGTTGTGTCAAGTATTTACAGAAAATGCTGGTGGAAAGTAGCAGGCCAGACAGCATCTATAGGAAGAAGTACAGTCGCCGTTTCAGGCTGAAACTATCTTGATCTCTTACTATCTTTTCTTTTAGTTAGGCCTGATGAAGGGTCTCGGCCCGAAACGTCGATTGTAATTCTTCCTATAGATTTTGCCTGGCCTGCTGCGTCCCACCAGCATTTTGTGTGTGTTGCCTGAATTTCCAGCATCTGCAGATTTCCTTGTATTCAAGTATTTACAGTGCAGTGCAGTGACGTGGATAATGGAGAGAGAGAGAGAGAGTAGGGGAGGTAACTAGAATGGATAATCAAATTCATGGCCTGTGGGATGAAACGTATAGGTCGACATGTAGTTTTTGTTTTAAAGCCAGAAGTGAGTTTTTGAAAAACAAAACAGTTTGATGGGCGGGTAGTGTCCTCAGTGATTGCTCCTGTCATTTCTCTGTCTTGAACTCATGCATCTCCAGCTGCGATGATTGACACCTTTCTGCTGTCTTGACAGTTCTCTGTAGCTTTTGTAAATTCTGCGAGGATGCCGCACTAAACCAGACAGCACTGGCTGATCTGATGATGCTCACTATAATGACAGTATGTTCAGTGGAAAACTGGAATTCACTAGCGTCATCCCGCCTTCCTTTACCAAAATTTAACCGGATTTCTTCAGTGTTAAGTTAGTTACAGATAGGACAAGCATGGATCTTGTGAGTGAGCATTAACTTGAAGCAGGATTGGTGCCACAGTAACGTAGCAGCTAACATGATGGTATTCCAGCTCGGGGTGGTCCAGAGTTCAATCATCAATTCTGGTTCCATTCTGTTCGGAGTCCTGAATGTCCTCTCTGTGGAATGCTTGGGTTTCCCCCAGATCCTCCGGTGTCCTCCCGCTGTCCAAAGATGAACTGGTTTTTATCAATTCTCCCGTGATTAGGCTGGGGTTAATCGGGTTTGCAGGGTTGCTGGGGCGTGAAGGGCGTACTCTGTGGTGGACTATTAGATCTATCGAGTAAATGCACAGATGGATGGATAGATGGATAAGAAGATGGAGGGCTGATGGATTGACGGAGAGATGTACAGATTAAGACATAGATGGATAGATGCATAGGTGGATGGGTAGCTGGCAAATCCGACTCAGAGGTATATAGTTAATGTGCAGAATGTGCAGAAGGATTGTCGTAATCGTGAAAGTGATGACAGATCCTACTACTAGGCCTTCCGTTGGTCGGGTCGACAATCGATGTTAAGAACTCGAGGTCTACGTTGATACACAAGCCAGGGCAGGTCGATTCTGGACAGCAAGGTGTGGCCCATGTAACAGGTTCTCCCTCTCCACGCTACTGATGCATCCGTAGGAATGGCAGAGGATGGTTTGGCACCAGGCGTTGCCAATCAGCTTTGAACTCAACATCGGATTGCCCTAAGGTCTCCAGATTTAGTGTGTTCTCTCGGAGTTTACTTCTGAAGACCTCTCCAAGAGTGGATACAGCCGCAAGGTAACGGAGGTTTAGATCAGGTCTTCCCTTCTAGACCAGCCCCATCTGCACATTAGAATGAGTCGAAGGGAAATCAGAAGGGCGGAGAGTAACGAAGGTGCTTACAGCCCGTTACGTCTCTGGTGTTTAGGTCAGCAATGTAGTTCCTCCATCTCTGGCGGCCTTCAGGGCTTCCTCCATGGTGTCAGGAGCTTCCTCTCGGTTTTCACTACCGTCAGCCGTACAAGTCCTCAGGAAGACCATCTCACTCTGATTACAAGGGCTCTTCATTGCTGTTTCCGTAACAATTTATTTGATCAGTCAGGGCTGTTGGCCTTGAGGTGAATCCCCAAACCCGGAGGGCCGGTGGACTACTCTTAGTCCGGCCTCTACCTCTGACCTGCTTAGTATGAGTGACAGTACCAAGAGCCCCGACTTCAGCCAACATAGTTCTCCGGGTCACTGAGACACGCAAACCTCCAAAGCACGACAAGGCTGTGGTCCTCTTGGAGGAGTGGAGTGTAAGGAAGGATTTAAGTTTGATTTGTGCCTGCTCTACGGAAAGTTGTGGAACACAAAATGGAGGTTTGTAACACAAAATTGTGTTACTCTGGGTTGCGAGATTATGGAAGGGAAACAGTCAACAGCAATATTTTGAGAACCAGTTCATTGCAACGTGTTGAACAATAGTCTACAGTTCCATGAGTAGATAATGGTGAAGAAGATATTTCTGCGGAAAAGTGCTGGAGTAACTTGTTTATAAAGGGATCTTGAAGTGTATAAACAAAAGGAAATTCTTTGTGAAGGGCGGAACTTGTGCTTGGCCTTGCTAGGAGTTAGAGACAAAAAATATCCACAGAGAGAAGGGGTGGAGAAGAGAGAGGAATAGAGCGAGGGAGAGTGAGAGATAAGTGGGTAGAGAGAAAGAAAGAAAGTGCTGCAGACTCTCTCTCCTATTAAGAGAGACAGAGGTGACTCCATTTTCCAACGAGCGGAGAGACATAACAAACAACACGTTGTTTTAAAAGTCCGTTACTTGTTCTTTTCCGAGCTCTGTGCCTGAAGGTCACAAGGATCCCGGGTCCCCCGGCACACAGCAGATGTTCCGACTCCCCCGACGGCACACAGATTTCCTCTGGCGACAGCAACACTTGATCCGCCTGGGTCACCCGACTTGGATGCCACAGATCTAGCCCTCTGCAGATGACGTACCTCTTGGTTCTTCCATGACTTTTGGTTTGGGACTGTACAGCAAGTCTTTGTAGGCACACGCTCTTTCACACAGGTTTTAATGAATCAGCGACAGTCGACATTTCAGGGCAAGCTACACCAGGACTGGAAAGGAAAGGGGAAGGTGCCAGAATAAAAAGTTGTGGGTAAGGGAAGGAGGACAGCTAGAAGGTGATAGGTGAAGCCAGGTGGGTGGACAAAGCAAAGGACTGGAGAGGAAGGAAACTGACAGGAGAGAACAGTGGACGATAGGAGACAGGGAGGGAGGAGGGGCACTAGGGGTGAGGAGAAGTGGTAAGATGCCAGAGGGAGGAACAGAAAAAGAGGGAAAGTACAAAGAAATCTATGTTCATGCCACCAGTTTGGAGGCTACCCAGACGGAATACAAAGAGTTGGTCATCCACCCTGAAAGTGGGCTCTTCGTAGCAAAGGAGGAGGCTATGGACGGGCATGTCGGAATGGGAATGGGGATAGAAATTCAAATGGCAGGCCAGTGGGAAATTCTGCTCTTGGCAGACGGAACCAAGGTGCTTGAGCAAGCTTTCCCCCATTTCACGACGGGTCTCGCCGACGTGGAGGAGGTTGCTTTGGGAGCACCGGACGCAATAGATGACTCCAGCAACTCTGCAGGTAAACTGTCGCCTCACCTGGAAGGACTGTTTGGGGACCAGAATGGAACCGAGGGAGCAGGTAAAAGGGCAGATGAAGCTTTTCTGTCACTTGCAGGGATACGACCATAAGATATAGGAGCAGAAGTCAGCCATTTGGCCTATCGAGTCTGCTTCGCCGTTCAATCATTGGCTGATCCAATTCTTCCAATCATCCCCAGTCCACTGCCTTCTCCCCATACCCTTTGATGCCCTGGCTAATCAAGAACCTATTTGTTTCTGCCTTAATTGCACCCAGTGACTTGGCCTCCAGAGACACACGTGGCAACAAATTCCACAGATTTACCACTCTCTGACTGAAATAATTTCTCTGCATCTCAGTTCCAAAGGGACGACCTTCAATTCTGAAGCTATGCTCTCTTGTCCTGGACTCCGCTACCATGCGAAATAACTTTGCCAAATCCAATCTGTTCAGGCTTTTTAACATTCGGAATGTTTCTATGAGATCCCCTCTCATTCTCCTGAACTCCAGGGAATACAGCCCGAGAGCTGCCAGACGTTCCTCAGGCGGTAACCCTTTCATTCCTGGAATCATTCTCGTGAATCTTCTCTGAACCCTCACCAATGTCAGTATATTCTGTTTAAAATAAGGAGACCAAAACTGCACACAATACTCTAAGTGTGGTCTCACGAGTTCCAGGTGGGAGATTAGTGGGGAGGGACTGCTGGACAAAGGAATCATAGAGGGAGGTATCCCTGCAGAAATCAGGCGGGGAGGGAGGTAACGATGTGCTTGGTGGAACGATCCTATTGAAGGTGGCAAAAGTTGCAGAGAATGATGTACAAAAAAATATCTGTGCAGCTGCTCGAAAAGCAAGCAACACATGCAAAGTGCTGGAGGAACTCAGCAGGCTGGGCAGCATCTATAGTAGATTCCTCTTCTGAGTCAGTATGGGTGGAAGACAGGAACAGGAAGGGAGCAGTTACTCGATTGGGAGTATTCTATAGGCCCCCTGGTAGCAGCAGAGATACCCAGGAGCAGATTGGGAGGCAGATTTTGGAAAGGTGCAAAAGTAACAGAGTTGTTATCATGGGTGACTTTAACCTCCCTAATATTGATTGGCACCTGATTAGCTCCAAGGGTTGAGACAGGGCAGAGTTTGTTAAGTGCGTCCAGGACGGATTCCTGTCACAGTATGTTGACAGGCCGACTAGGGGGAATGCCATACTAGATCTAGTATTAGGCAACGAACTGGGTCAGGTCACAGATCTGTCAGTGGGTGAGCATCTGGGGGACAGTGATCACCGCTCCCTGACCTTTAACATTATTATGGAAAAGGATAGAATCAGAGAGGACAGGAACATTTTAAATTAAGGAAAGGCAAATTATGAGACTATAAGGCTAGAATTTGCGGGTGTGAATTGGGATGTTGTTTTTGCAGGGAAATGTACTATGGACATGTGATCGATGTTTTGGGATCTCTTGCAGGATGTTGGGGATAAATTTGTCCCGGTGAGGAAGACAAAGAATGGTAGGGTGAAGGAACCATGGGTGACAAGTGAGGTGGAAAGTCTGGTCAGGTGGAAGAAGGCAGCATACACAGGTTTGGGAAGCAAGGATCAGATGGGTCTATTGAGGAATATAGGGTAGCAAGAAAGGAGCTTAAGAAGGGGCTGACGAGAGCAACAAGGGGGCATGAGAAAGCCTTGGCGACTAGGGTAAAGGAAATCCGCAAGGCATTCTTCAATTACGTGAAGAACGAAAGGATGACAGGAGTGAAGGTAGGACCGATTAGAGATAAAACATGGGAAGATATTCCTGGATGCTGTGGAAGTGAGCGAGGTCCTCAATGAATGCATCTCTTCGGTATTCACCAATGAGAGGGAACTTGATGACGGTGAGGACAATATGAGTGAGGTTGATGTTCTGGAGCATGTTGATATTAAGGGAGAGGAGGTGTTGGAGTTGTTAAAATACATTAGGACGGATAAGTCCCCGGAGCCTGATGGAATATTCCCCAGGCTGCTCCACGAGGCGAGGGAAGAGATTGCTGAACCTCTGGCTAGGACCTTTATGTCCTCGTCATCCACGGGAATGGTACCGGAGGATTGGAGGGAGACGAATGTTGTCTACTTTTTCAAAAAAGGTAGTAGGGATAGTACGGGTAATTATAGACCAGTGAGCCTTACGTCTGTGGTGGGAAAGTGGTTGCAAAAGATTTTTGGTGATAGGATCTATGGGTATTTGGAGAATGATGGTCTGATCCGGGACAGTCAGCGTGACTTTGTGAAGGACTGATCGTGTCTAACAAGCCAGTTAGAGTTCTTTGAGGAGGTGACCTGGCATATAGATGAGGGTAGTGCAGTGTATGTGATCTACATGGATTTTAGTAAGTCATTTGATAAGGTTCAACATGGTAGGCGAATTCAAAAAGTCAGAAGGCATGGGATCAAGGCAAGTTTGGCCAGGTGGATTCAGATTTGGCTTGCCTGCAGAAAGCAGAGGGTCATGGTGGAGGTAGTACATTCGGATTGGAGGGCTGTGACTAGTGGTGTCCCACAAGGATCAGTTCTGGGACCTCTACTTTTCATGATTTTTATTTACGACCTGGATGTAGAGGCTGAAGGGTGGGTTGGCAAGTTTTCAGACGACACAAAGGTTGGTGGTGTTGTAGATAGTGTAGGGGATTGTCGAAGGTTGCAGAGAGACTTTGATAGGATGCAGAAGTGAGCTGAGAAGCGGCAGATGGAGATCAACCCGAAGAAGTGTGAGATAGTACACTATGGAAAGACAAACTCCAAGGTAGAGTACAAAGTAAATGGCACGATACATGGTAGTATGGAGGAGCAGAGGTATCTGGGCGTACATGTGCACAGATCCCTGAAAATTGCCTCACAGGTAGATAGGGTAGTGAAGAAAGCTTATGGGGTATTAGCTTTCATATGTCGAGGGAAAGAGTTTAAGAGTCGCGAGGTAATGATGTAGCTCTATAAAACTCTGCTTAGGCCGCACTTGGAGTACTGTGTCCAGCTCCGGTCGCCTCACTAATGGAAAGATGTGGAAGGATGTGGAAGCATTGGAAAGGGTACAGAGGAGATTTACCAGGATGCTGCCTGGTTTAGAGACTATGCGTTATGATCAGGGATTAAAGGAGCTAAGGCTTTACTCTTTGGAGAGACGGAGGATGAGAGGAGACATGATAGAGGTATACAAGCTATTAAGAGGAATAGACAGAGTGGACAGCCAGCGCCTCTTCCCCAGGGCACCACTGCTGAATACAAGAGGACATTGCTTTAAGGTAAGGGGTGGGAAGTTCAAAGAGGATATTAGAGGAAGGTGTTTTACTCAGAGAGTGGATGGTGAATGGAATACACAGCCTGAGACAATGGTGGAGGCAGATACACTAGTGAAATTTAAGAGACTTCTAGACAGGTATATGGAGGAATTTAAGATCGGGGGATTATGCGGGAGGCAGGGTTGAAGGGTTGGCACAACATTGTGGGCTGAAGGGCCTGTATTGTGCTGTACTATTCTATGTTCTATGTTAAAAGATGGAGAATATGGGCCATCCATGGAGAATGATGTGTTGGATGTGGAGGCTAGTGGGGTAGTGGGAACTCTATCCCTGTTAAGTTGGCGGGAAGATTGGATATCCGGGAAGTGCCGGAGATGTGGTTTGAGGGAGCATCAGAGGTAGAGGAAGGGAAATCACATCAGACGCGGTGGAGACAAAGGAACTGCGGAAGGGGAATAGCATTTTTACAGGAGACAGGGTGGGAAGAGATATTGTCAAGACAGTAACACACACAAACAAGCTGGTGGAACGCAGCAGGCCAGGCAGCATCTATAGGAAGAAGTACAGTTGATGCTTTGGGCAGAGACTTCCCCCTGTCGAAAGGTCTCAGCCCGAAATGTCAACCGTACTCCTACCTATAGATGGTACCTGGCCCGCTGCGTTCCAGCAGCATTTTGCGTGTGTTGCTTGAATTTCCAGCATCTGCAGAATTCCTCGTGTTTGCGTCGTCAAGACAGCTATTGGAATCGGTAGGTTTATAAAAGGTGTCAGTAGACAGGTTTTCTCCGGGGATGGAGACAGAGATCGAGAAAGGGGAGAGAGGTTGTCAGAAGCAGTCCAATGAATTGAAGGCAAAGTCGATGAAATTGACGAGCTCAGCATGGGTGCAGGAGGCAGCGCCAACGCAGTCATTAATGCAGCACAGGAAGAGTTGGGGAGCATTAGCAGGGAAGGCCTGGGAGAGGGACCGTTCTACACAGTCACGGAAAAGGCAGGCATTGCTGGGGCCTATGCGGGCGCCCAAGGCTCCCCCTCGAGTCTGGAAAAAGTGGGAGGAGATGAAGGAAAACTTGTGGAGGTTGGGGATTAGTTCTCCAGATGGAGGACGGCGGTGGTGGAAGGGAGCTGGCTATAGCTTCTGTTGAGAAACAAGCGCAGAGCTTTAAGGTCTTCTTGATGGTGGTGACAGGGACCAGACATCCTCGGTGAAAATGTGGCTGTCAGGTCCAGTAAATTGAAAGTTGTCGAGGAGATCGGGAGCACGTGAAGTGCTGTGGATGCAGGTCGGAAGGGACTGAACCAAGGCGGACAGAATGTCACCATATACGACCGTAAGATTCATTTTCTTGTGGGCATACACAGTAAATGCAAGATTATATAATAGAATCAATGCAAGACCGCACACAACAGGACAAACAACCAGTGCAAGAGTCAGGAAACTGTGTAATTACAAAGGAAAAAAAATCAGTAAATATCGAGAAAATGAGATGAAGAATCCTTGGAAGTGAGTCCATAGCCTGTGGGAACATTTCCATGGAGGGACGTGAATTTGAGTGAAGTTATCCCCTCTGGTTCGAGAGCCTGATGGTTGAGGGGTAATAACTGTTCCTGAACCTGGTGGTAGTCGCAGTAACCTTGCACATTCTTCGGGATGTGGAAGGGCAGACACCCCAAACACACACACACACACGCACACACACACACGCAGACACACACACACACACACACACACACACACACACACACACACACACACACACACACACACACACACACACACACACACACACACACACGCACACACGCACACACGCAGACACACACAGTGGCGGAGGAGGCCGGTGGGATCGAACCTGGCTCTCCTGCGCACAGAGCTCGCAGCACTCCTTGCTGTGCAACCCTGACACGTGAAGACAGAATTCACCGCGCACAGCCAGTATAAAGCCCGTGATCACGGAATGAGTGAAAGCTTGTGTTTTAAAATGTTTCTCTCCGCTCTGGGCCACTGGGAACTCTCGGAAACGCAGATCCCCCAGGCTGCTCTTGTGCACACACCCTCACTTCACCATTTGATGGATATTATTAAACACACTAGGAGCAACTAAAGGAGTCACTGCCCCAGGATTCCAGAGACCCCGGTTCCATCCCAACTACAGTGTGCATGTGTGTGTGTGTGTGTGTGTGTGTGTGTGTGTGTGTGTGTGTGTGTGTGTGTGTGTGTGTGTGTGTGTGTGTGTGTGTCTGCGTCTGTAATTGGGTGTGTGTGAAGACTGTATTTGTGTGACTGTACGTGTCTGTATTGTGTGACGTGTGTGTGTAACTGTCTGTAATTGTGCGTGTGTGTCTGTGTTTATGTGACTGTGTGTGTGTGCATGAGAGACTATGTGTGTCTACTGGTGTGTGTGACTGTGTGTGTCTATTTGTGTGCGTGCGAGAGACCGTGTGAGTGTGACTGTATATGTCTATTTGTGTGTTTGTGACTGTTTATGTGACTGTGGGTGTGCGTGTGAGAGACTGTGTTTGTCTACTTATGTGTGTGTGACTGTATGTGTCTATATTGTGTGACTTTGTATGTGAAATTTGCATCTTCTCCCTGTGTCCCCAAGGGGTTTCGATGCTTGCTCCAGTTTCCTCCCACGATTTAACCATTCCCCCACCCCTGTATGTGGGTGAGGGTAGGGGAGAATCTGTGGGGAGTTGACTGCGATGTGGGGAGAATTTCTACAATAACTGGAGCGAAGTCAGTAGGCCAAGGGCCACGTTTCCTTTCTCTGGGGCAAGGGTTGAGTCTGCCCTGTGACGAGGGTGGTTTGCCAGCTTGTCATATCCCTCTGATTTACGTACAGCTCTCTTGCCACACTGACAATGCTTGCACAGTGCAAATCCTCCAGTCCATTTTCCGGCCAGCACACCATGAGTTGGTGGTGTCCGCTGTGTCTGACGATGACGGGAAACCTGTGCGGGAGAGTGTTTAAAGTTGAAAAGCCGTTGTACTGGGGCAGTTCCTCTTTCCTCGCCTCTGAAGTCCGGGTCCAGTGGGTCGAACAAGCGTCAGAAACCGGGGTCTTCCCTGGTTGCAGTGGATGACCGTGATGTCTCCTGTGCCTTGTCAGGGCCTTTGCTCTTCACGGAGCAATCCTAGCCTTCCTGACCATTGGATCTCACTGTAGATCACATCCGACAGTCTGCTAGCGCTGACTTTGCGTGCTAGGGCCCTGCCTACCCTACTGGGGTTTCAGGGCGACGGCTATCCTCACCTGCTTTCACCCGCCTGTCGAAGCGGTGTGCCGGTGTGCGGCCGCTGTCACGTGCAACCAGATACCTGGAGCGACAGGTGAGAGCCGAGTGTCCGGTAGGGAGCGACGGTGAGCGAGATGCCCTGGAATGGACACGACAAGCCTCATCACGGCTGCTATCTCTCCCTGACACCCCATGCACTCCACCCCACAAATTAATCAAAACGTTACAGAGATGTGACGTCCCCTTCCCCTTTTCCCAGCCATGATTCCCCTCTCCCAGTCCCCTTCCCACTCTCAGACCACAATAGAGACCCAGATCAGAATCAGGTTTATCATCACTCACGAAGGTCATGAAATTAGGACTTTTTTGCGGCAGCAATACAGTGGAAATACATAAAATTGCGACAGTACTCTGCAAAAGTCATAGGCACACTAGCTATACATATAGAGTGTGTTGTTGTTCCTTGTGGCACATTGGGCGGCATTTTTGCTGTTTCCTTAGCATTTGCCTGTTTTTTTTCTCGAGGCCAAGTTGCTAGCTCGACCCAGCACAGTGTAAAAAGGGGCCAGCCTGATTTGAACACAGGACCATTCACCTCAAAGCCCAGTGCTGATGCCACTAGACCACTGGCCAACAAGCAAGCTATATGTATGTGCCTAAGACTTTTTCCTAAACTGTATCTTTTTTTGGAGGGGGGGTTAGTAGCGGTTATCACAATGCTATTCCAGCTCGGGGTATTGTTCCGAACTCTACTCTGATGGCGTCTGTGAGAAGTTTGTACATACTTCCCGTGAGCGCCTGGTTTCCTCCTGGTGCTGCAGTCCAAAGATGCACATTTAGTAATAATAATTACTTACTTATCCGCCCATTATGCCACTGGCGTTTAGAGCAGCGATGAAGATTCTCCATCTTTGTCTGTTCTTGGCCACTCAGATCTTTTCTTTCTCAAACTTTTTATTCATTTAAAAGGAGCATAAATACAAACAAGAGGAGAATTATCCTATATATATATATCAATAACAATGCAAACAGGAAAGTGAAATAGACATTATCAAAATCGTACAAAGTGTTAAGCTGGAATATAGTATATAATCAAAAAGAAGACAGCTAATTCTCCTCTTATCAATTCACGGAAAGGAAAAAAACTTTAAATATTTAAATGAAGAAAAGGTTTAAAAAAAAACACTACACTATACAAAAAAAATGGGACTGCGCAGTCCATTCTGAGGATATGTCCAAAAACAAAGAAAGAAATTCTGATGAAATCTAAAACTTCAAAAAAAATGCAAGAGTAATAAATCAAATCAAATGAAAATGTTGAATAAAAGGTCACCAGATCCGCTCAAATTTAAAGGATGTAACAAATGTCTGACTTCTTATTTTGTCTAAACTTAAACATTACTTAAATATTTCCTGGTTCCAATGGGATAATCCCAAATATTGCCGTAAGTAAATTAGGTTGCAGGTCCAGATCCAAGACTTTTGATAAGTTTTCTTTATTGCTTCTTCTGTAACATGGAAATCTACAGCACATTACAGACCCTTTGGCCCACAATGTTTTGTTTGACCTGAACTGAAACCACTTCCCCCAGCCCCCCGAATCTGGAGGACCAGTGGACCACTGTTAGTTTGGCCTCTGCCCTTTGACCTGTTTGGCATGGGTCAAGGAGCCAAGAGCCAAAGCATAAAGCCCTGACTGCAGCCAACGTAGCTGTCCGGGTCATTGAGACACACACGCCTCCAAACCACAAGGTTGTGGCCCTCCTGGAGGAGTGGGTCAATTAGTTATTGTAAATTGTCTTGTGATTAGGCCGATGGGTTGCTAGGTGTCTCATTGGGCTGGAAAGCATCGAATCTCTAAATACATGTAACGCCCTGGTTAAGATTTCTATTGCTATCTGGTGATTTATTTTTATTTTAGCAGTTTTCCACAAAAGCCTTATGTCCTGCTAGTAAGAGTGTTTTGGCTCCGACTAAAGGAGCCATTTTGTCCAACCGTTTTGTATGCCGTGTTAGGCGATCAGGATTATCTTGGTAAATAGAAACACAGAAAACCTACAGCACAATACAGGCCCGTCAGCCCACATGCCCTTATCTAAGAACTTACCTAGCTCCCTATTTTTCTGAGCTGCGTGTACCTGTCCAGGGGTCTCGTAAAAAACCCCATCATATCTGCCTCCAACATCGTCATTGGCAGCCCATTCCACGCACTCACCACTCTCTGCATAAATAATTTACCCCTGATATTGTCTCTGTACCTGAAAACCCTCGCCCTCTCATGCTAGCCATTTCAGCCCTAGGAAAAAGCCCCTGACTATCCCCACGATCAATGCCTCTCATCATCTTATACATCTTTATCAGGTCACCGCTCATCCTCCATCGTTCCAAGGAAAAAAGGCCGAGTTCACTCAACCTATTCTCAAAAGGCATGCTTCCTAATCCAGGCAACATCCTTGCAAATCTCCTTTGCACCCTTTCTATGCTTTCCACATCCTTCCTGTAGTGAGGTACGTGCTGTAACTTTCTGTCCAGTGCGATGCGATGGGAAGATTCTAGAGAGCTGGGCGGAATCAGATTTCTGAGGACAGTAGACTGGTTTCGGGTCTTTTGGCAGCAGCTGCGGAGTAGGACACAAGGGAAGAAGTCGCTTAATGTTATCCGTTATTTTATTTGCTGAAAAAGACGAGTATGATCCAAGAAGTGAGACAATAGAGGAAAATTTTACAGAATTAACTTCTAAGGAGACCCATGATGGGCAATCTTTATGATAAATATAATAGGACCAGAAAGTAATATTCCTTATATTGGCAGCCCAATAGTAAAACCTAAAATTGGGTAGGGCTAGTCCACACATCTCTTTATTTCTTTGCAGGTAAACTTTACTTAAACAAGCTTGCTTATTATTCCAAATGTAAGATGTTAAAATTGACTCTAAAGAATCAAAGTACGTCTTAGGAATAAAAATAGGTAAGGCCTGAAAAAGATATAAAAATTTAGGAAGAATCTTCATTTTAATCGAATTAATTCGGCCAATTCGGAATAAAGAAATAGGGGACCATTTAGAAAGCGTCTTTTTCGCATAATTCAATAAGGGGTTTAAGATTTCTTTAAATAAATTCTTGAAGTTTTTAGTAATTGTTACATCTAGATATGAAAATTGACTTCTAACAACTTTGAATGGAAATTTTGCATTTGATGACATTAGGTAATTTAAAGGAAATAGCCCACTTTTATGTAGGTTCAGCTTATACCCTGAAAAAGAACTAAACTGGGAAATTAAAGAAAGAATCAAAGGTAAAGAAGTTTCAGTGTTAGAGATAAAAAGTAAAATATCATCAGCGTATAATGAAATTTTCTGAGTCATACCTTCCCTTAGTATACCAGAAATGTCTTTAGATTCTCGAAATGCTATTGCTAAGGGTTCTATAGCTAAAGCAAAATAGTAAAGGACTAAGAGGACAACCTTGTCTATTTCCCCGCAGCAATTTAAAGGGCTTAGAAATTTGGGAGTTAGTAATAACGTGAGCTGTAGGAGACAAGTAGATTAATTTAACCCAATGAATAAAATTAGGCCCAACATTAAACTTTTCTAAGGTCTTAAAAAGATAATTCCACTCAATCCTATCGAAGGCTTTTTCAGCATCTAAGGATGATATACACTCTGATTTTTTTGGATAATGAATATATCACATTCAATAACCGACGTATATTAAAACGTGAATAAAGATTTTTAATAAATCCTGTCTGGTCATGTGATATAATAGATGGTAAAATATTTTCATGTCTTTGAGCTAAAATTTTAGATAAATTTTTTGCATCAACATTTAATGAAGACATCGATCTGTATGAAGAACATTCAGCTGGATTTTTATTTTTTTTAAGAATAAGAGAAATAAAAGCTTCATAAAAAGATTGAGGGAGTTTACCTGACTCAAAGGATTCTGATAAAACAGAGGTTAAATAAGGTGTCAGTAACGTAGTGGAAGGTTTATTAGACTCCACATTTTCATACTGAGCAGTGCCCCCCCAATACTAGACATTGATGTAGCCAATTACACTGCTCTCCATGGTACATCTGTAGAAATTTGCGAGTGCCTTTTGTGACATACCAAATCTTCTGCAATCCTGATGAAATATAGCCAGTGTCATGCCTTCTTTGTAACTGTGTTGATATGTTGCACCCAGTTTCCTTTGACCAGTCGTGGTTGTCACCCCTGAGCTGAACCCCCAGGCTTGGAGGATGGGTAGACCACCCTTGGCCTCTAACCCTCTGACCTGTTTGACATGGGCGACCCCACCAAGAGCAAAAGCGTAAAGCCCTGACTCCAGCCAACTTTGCTCTCCCGGACATTGAGAGCTTTAGACCCTCCGACAAGGTTGTGGTCCTCTTGGAGGATGTTACCATATACTGGCTTGAAATGTGCTTTCTTCCAGGCATCTACAGGAATATAAAGGAATACAATTGAAAAGAATCATGGAAAACCATATATAACTGAGACTGACAAATAACCAATGTGTAAATTGTGCAAATAGTTAAGAAAGTAAATAAATAATATTGAGAACAGGAATTGCAGAGCCCTTGAAAAGTGAGTCTGTAGGTTGTGGAATCGCTCAGAACGGGGGTGAGTGAAATGATCAGGAGCCTGATGGTTGAAGTTAATAATTGTTCCTGAATCTGGTGGTACCTGAGGCACCTGTACTTATTGCCCAATGGCAGCAGAGGGAAAAGCGGCATAGCCTGGACGGTGGGGGTGCCTGCTGATGGATGTTGTTTTCTTGTGCCAGCGCTCCTGGTAGATGTGCTCAGCGGTGGGGAGGGTTTCTCCTGTGATGGGCTGGGCCGTAGTATCCATCACTTTCCGAAACAGCAGGAATAGGTCAACGATGTGCTGACGGGGACTTGTACCCATCACACGGTGTATCCGGCGCGACAGAGGCTGCGCCAAGCTAACTAACCAGGGGACCGTCAGATTACTGCAGTTTGGAAAGAAACATCAACAGGTCTGCACTGAGCCCTCCTGGGGCGGGACGTCTTGAACCCTGCCAAGCCATTGCAGCGTTCGGATGTGGTGAGACAGCGCCACCTAGTGTGTTATTGACGCACGAGATGCTGGAAATCAAGAGAAACACACACAAAACGCCGGAGGAACTCAGCAAGTCAGGCAACATCTGTGCAGGGGATAATGGACAGCTGATCTTAATTATGGGGCTCCATTCAGTTCATTTGGAATCACAGTCATAGAGTACTGGTAATAGTGCAATCACTCGAGTTGATTATTATGTTCTCTTCAGGCAGGAGTTCCCAACCTGGGGTCCACGGGCCCCTCGGTTACTGGTAGGAGTCCATTGCATAAAAAGGATTGGGAACTCCTGTCCTAAAGGGTTGCCTATTGAATGGTCTGCCACCCACATATTTTGGTGCAGTGGGTAGTGGCTATGGTTAGTATTTGGTTCTTTTGGTCGTTCAGTCCCTCGTTTCACAACCGTCGCTTTTAACCATATAAACATATACCAATTTCAGCACGAAAACAGGCCATATTGGCCCTTCTGGTCTGTGCTGAACGCTGTCTCACCTAGTCCCACCTAACTGCACTCAGCCCATAACCCTCCATTTCTTTCCTGTCCATATACCTACCCAATTTTTTTTTTTAATGACAAAATCGAACCTGCCTCTACCACTTCTACTGGAAGCTTGTGACACACAGCTACCACTCTCTTACTTTTTATTTTTTTAATTAAATTTTTAAGTGAATTACATAAAATGAATAGAATATTAGAATACTGATAAATTAATATTAGCCCTCCCCCTCCCGTTAATCCTTTCCCCCTTAAGATCTCTGTCTAAAAAAAAAGAAAAAAGATAAAGAAAAAAAGAAAGAAAGAAGAATTGCCTGGATATCGGAGGATCCCCACATGCTCCATGGAGTTCAAAATAACTTTAGTATATATCTTTATTTTTCCCCCAAATATCTAATAATTTTATCTTCATAGGACCTATATACTTAATCCTATCTTTTGGAGATAGGGGTGCCAAATTTTCAAAAGTATATCATATTAATTTCTTAAATTATAAGTAATTTTTTCAAGTGGAATGCAGCTATATATTTTATTATTACAACGGTCCATAGTTAAATATGAATCTGATTTCCAAGTAACTGCAATAGCTTTTTTGGCTACTGCCAATACAATTTTTATACATTTTTTCTGATATTTATTCAATTTAGGTTTCGGTATTATCTCTTCAATATCGTCTAATAAAAATAATATTCGGCTATGTGGGAGCTGTATTCCAATAATTTGTTCCAGTGAAAGTCTTAGATTTATCCAAAAAGGTTGAATTTTAAAACAAGACCAAGTAGAGTGTAAAAAAGTACCGATTTCTTGATTACATCAGAAACATTGCTCAGATAAATTCGGGTTTAATCTATTTATTTTTTGTGGTGTAACATATAATTGATGTAAAAAATTGTATTGTACTAATCTAAGTCGGAAATTTATTGTATTTGTCATACTATCAAGACATAGTGTTGACAAATTTTTTTTCATCAATTTTAATATTCAAATCAGTTTCCCATTTTTGTCGACTTATGAATTCCTGGTTTAATTGTCTGCTTTTGAATCAAATTATACATACAAGATGTAATTTTTAAAATTTTTCCTTTTTGAATTAAAGTTTCTATTTCATTAGGTTTTGGCATTAACATTTTGACCCAGTTTATCTCTTAAATGGTCCTTTAATTGAAAATAATAGAAAAGAGTATTATTTGATATTCGATATTTATTCTTTAATTGATCAAATGACATCAATATACCTCCTTTAAAACAGTCACCTATATATCTGATCCCTTTTTGAAACCAGTTATATAAAAGTTGATTATCCATTGTAAAAGGAATGTCTATTTTGAATTAGTGTTCTCTTTGCTAATAAAGATTTCTTTATCTCATCATCCATATTTACCTTATTCCATAAATCAATCAAATCTTTTAATATAAAAGATTCTTTCTTTTCCAGTATCCATTTGGATTCACATTTATATATAAAATTTTCTGGTATATTTTCTCCTATCTTATCTAATCCTATTCTAATCCATGCCAGTTTTTCTTCATCAAAAAATGATGCAATAAATCTAAGTTGATTTGCTTTATAATAATTCTTAAAATTTGGGAGTTGTAACCCTCCTAGGTTAAATTTACATGTCAGTTTTTCCATCGATATTCTTGACATCTTACCTTTCCAAAGAAACTTCCTCACACATTTATTTAACTCTTGAAAAAACTTCTGGGGCAGTTGTATTGGTAATGTTTGGAATAAATATTGTAATCTAGGAAATATATTCATTTTTACAGCATTAACTCTACCTACTAATATTACTGGTAACATCATCCATTTATCAAGATCTTCTTGTATTTTTTTTTCAATAATGGCAAAAAATTTAATTTATATAAATTCTTTATATCATTATCGACTCTTATACCTAAATATTTTATACCAGTTGTCGGCCATCTAAATTGAGTTACTAATCAACAATAACTATAATCTCCTTTAGTAAGGGGTAAAATTTCACTTTTATACCAGTTTACTTTTTACCCTGATATTTTCCCATATTCTTCCAATCTAAAAGATAATTTATGCAACGAATGCAATGGATTTGTTAAATAAATCAGAACATCATCAGCAAATAAATTATTTTTTTATTCCTCCTGGTTAACTCTGAAGCCCACAATATCTGGATCCATTTTAATTAATTCAGCTAATGGTTCTATCGCCAATATAAATAGGGCAGGTGATAATGGACAGCCTTGTCTAGTTGACCTTGTTAAGTGGAATGATATTGAAATTTGACCATTTGTCACTACTTTAGCTTTGGGACTAAGATTTAAGGTTTTAATCCATTTTATAAAAGATTTTCCTAACCCAATTTTTTCCAATACCTTAAATAAAAAGTCCCATTCCAGTCTATCAAATGCTTTTCCTGCATCCAAAGCAACTGCAACACTAATTTCCTCCTTCTTTTGTGCCAGTTGAATTGTTCTAAGTAACCGAGTTACATTATCCGCCGATTGTCTATTTTTAATAAAGCCTGTTTGATCCATATGCATTAATTCTGGTAAATATTTAGATAATCTATTAGATAAAATTTTGCTATTATTTTATAATCCATATTCAATAAAGAGACATAGATTTGATTGATATATTGAGAAGAATTAATCCAAGAGAAAGAGATTATTCATTTTATTCAAATAGACATAAAACTTATTCAAGGATTGATTTTTTCCCATTATCAATGGATATTCAGGATAGAGTGAAAAGTGTGGAATATAAAGCGAGAATACTGTCAGATCATTCCCCCTTGATAATGACAATGGTAATGATGGATAAGGAGGAAATGATTTACAGATGCAGATTTAATTCAATTTTATTAAAATGTCAAGAAATAGATCAATTAGAAAAAGAGATTACTAAATTAGAAAAAGAAAAAAATTGGAAAAAGAAAAATTACAAAAAGAAAAAAAGAAATGAAAAAGAATCCCAAAGATATATGACAGAAGAAAAACGAAGACAACTTGTCAATAAGAAGCTACAATATAATACACTCCAGACATATCGAACCGAAAAAGTACTTATGAGAACTAAACAGAGATATTATGAATTAGGTGAAAGATCACACAAGATTCTTGCTTGGCAGTTGAAAACAGAGCAGGCTTCCAAAACAATAAATGCAATTAGAACAAGTGTAAATAAAATTACTTATTAACATTTAGAAATTAATGAAACTTTTAAATAATTTTACTCTGAATTATATCAATCAGAATCACAAAATGAGGTTGCTGAGAGAAATTTTTTTATCACAAATAAATCTTCCAAAATTAAATTCAGAAGAACAGAAAGGATTAGATATGCCCTTTCCATTAACAGAGGTTGAAGAAGCTTTAGGATCACTCCAGAGTAACAAATCTCCAGGAGAAGATGGCTTTCCGCCTGAATTTTATAAAAAAAAATAAAGATTTATTAATCCCTTCTTTTATGGAGTTAATATATAAACCGGAAAGAACACATAAACTTCCACAATCTTTTTTGACAGCGATCCTAATAGCATTGCCAAAAAAATAGAGATTATATAAGCTACCACTCTCTGAGTAAAGAAGTTCCCCCACGTGTTAACCCTAAATTTGTCCCTTAACTCTCAATTCCTGTCCTCTTGTTTAAATCTCCCCACTCTCAATGGAAAAAGCCTATCCATGTCAACTCTATCTATCCCCTCATAATTTTAAGTACCTCTATCAAGCCCCCCCCCCCAACCTTCTACGCTCCAAAGAATGTAGTCGTAACTTGTTCAATCTTTCCCTGTAACTTAGGTGCTGACACCCAGGGAACAAAATAGGACTTTCAGCCCATCTCGTTCATGCCAGACTGGTCTTTTGAGTAAGCAGTTGCCCAAGCTGCTAGTCTCTCCTCTCAATGCCACCGATGTTGTCCAAGGGATGGGCGTTAGGTCCCACACAGCTTGGCACTGGTGTGGTTAAGTGCCTTGCTCAAGGGCACACACGCAGCCTCAGGCAAGGCTCGAACTAGCGACCTTCAGATCACTAGATGAACGCCTTTGGATCATCTCTGCTGGAGCAGGGAGACTTTCGACTTGCATTGGGGAAAATAAATCGGGAAGTGTACTCTTTTGTGAATTTTTCAGGTATTTCGTTTTCCAAGAGTCAACTGGGCAATTCAAGGTTCAAAGTAAATTTATTATCGAAGTATGTATATGTATATATATATATATATATATATATATATATATATATAATTACAATATACAACACTGAGATTCATTTTCTTGCGGGAGTACTCAATAAAACCATAATAGAATAATAACCATAATAGAATCAATGAAACACTGCTCCAATTGGGGCTTTAACTTAATGTGCATTAGGCAACAAACTGTGCAAATACAAAAAGAAAATAATAATAATAATAATAATAATAATAATAATAATAATAATAATAATAATAATAATAATAATAATAATAATAATAATAATAACAAATAAGCAAGCAATAAGTTGATGAAATGAGATGAAGAGTGCTTGAAAGTGAGTCCAGAAGTTGTGGGAACATTTCAGTGATGGGACAAGTGAAGTTGAGTGAAGTTATCCCCTCTGGTTCAAGAGCCTGATGGTTGAGGAGTAACAACAGTTGCTGGATCAGGTGGTGTGGGTCCTGGTGTTTGTGTACCTTCTTTCTGATGTCAGCAGTGAGAAGAGTGCATGGCCAGGTGTGGTGGGGTCCTTGATAAGGGATGCTACCTTCCTGCGATAGCACTCCATGTAGATGTGCTCAATTGTAGGGAGGAGCTTAGTCATGATGGCGCTAAATGGCGACTGCTTTGTGGTCCCAGACCTGAGACCTCTGGGCACACAGCTCAGAAAAAGCGAATAATGGATTTTTAACATTGTAAACTAGCGAATTGTTTGTTATGTCTCCCCTCTGGCTCAGAAGATGGAGACACTTACCAAGAAAGATGGAGACTGCCATTATCCCTGCTGCTGTCCCCTTCGAATTAACTTTGGCCAGCTCCTCTCTCATGCCTCTGTAATTCATTTTACTCCACTGTGACACTGTTACATCCGAGTTTGTCTCCTACCTTACAAACTGCAGGGAGAATTCTGTCATATTATGATCACCGTCTCCTAAGGGTTCCTTTACCTTAATTTTCCTAATCAAATCTGGTTCATTATACTATGCCCAATCGCGAAGTGCCTTTCCCCTGGTGGGCAGGATCACAAACTGCTCTAGGCAGCCATCTCATAGGCATTCTACAAATTCCCTCTCTTGGGATCCAGCACCAACCAGATTTTCCCAAAATACCTGCATAGTGAAATCCCCCGTGACTATCATAACATTGTCCTTTTTAAATGCCTTTTTTATTTCTCATTGAAATTTATATCCCACATCTCGACTACTGTTAGTGAGGCCTGTCTACAACTCCCATCAGGGTCATTTTACCCTTGAAGTTTCTTAGCTCCACCTACAAGGATTCTCCATCTTCTGATCCTATGTTACCTTTTTCCAAGGATTTGATTTCATTTTTTTAACCAAAAAGAACTACCCCAGCCCCTCTTCCTACATGCCTGTCTTTTCAATACAATGGATTGAATGACTCCGTGATGCCTACGACACCATACCTATCAATTTCTAATAGTGTTACAAGATCATCTATCTTTTTCTGTGTACTGTGTGCATTCAAATATAACATCTTCAGTTCTGTATTCATCATCAATTTTGTCTCCCGTTACAGTTCAGCTCATCAGATGATGATCTGCCTCACAGTCTCACTCCACACTGCATCTATTTGCCCATTCTCAGCCCTATCACTCCATTTCACACTCCCCTGCCAAGTTAGTTAACAAAGACAACACCCAAGGTCAAATGCTGGGTCAAGAGTCCATCTTACTGTACTGAGGGACCGGTCAGTAATCTTATAATGGCGGGATGGAAACTGATTATTTTTTATTTAGAGATACAGTGTAGAACAAGTCCTCGCCACTCAATGATCTCTCAATTTAATCCTGGCAACTCATAGGACACTTTACAAGGATCAATTAGCCTACCAACTGGTAAGCCTTTGGACTGTTGGAGGAAACCGAAGAACCTGGACGAAATCCACGCGGTCGTGGGGAGAACGTACAAACTTCTTACAGAAGAGACCGGAATCGAACCCTGGTCATCTGTACTGAACCCATGAGCAGGCAGTCAGAATCTTTTCCTCAGGGTGGAAACGTCAGGGCTTGATTTTAAGGCTGGATGATGGGAACATGAGAGGGAAGGTTCGTTTTTTTTTGCACAGAGAGTGGTAGATGTAGTGGAAGTAGGCAGTTTGGTGTAATTAAAAAGGTTTTCGGACAGACAGAAGAATATGAAAGCAATGCAGGGATTTGGATGGTGCACACAAAAAGATAATTTTTTTGTGTTTGTAATTTATTTTTTTTATTGTTCATCATCAAACAAACATTTCCATAAGATGTATTTCAGACATTGTACATATATATCATATAATCATATATATCACAAATCTCCACAAAGTATTTATCTGAGGTATAGAAAAGAGTGGAAAGAAAAAACAAGCAAGATCATGTTCAAAACGTGGAACGGATACTAATTAAGACGATAAAAATATTAAATCACCAAGAAGGTAAACTGCTTGACCTGGAGGGAAGATCACGGCGGAAAAATATCAGATTCTACAACGTTCCGGAAGGA
The DNA here is from genome assembly GCF_030144855.1 of Hypanus sabinus. Taxonomy (NCBI): domain Eukaryota; kingdom Metazoa; phylum Chordata; class Chondrichthyes; order Myliobatiformes; family Dasyatidae; genus Hypanus; species Hypanus sabinus. The sequence goes on along the minus strand of NC_082729.1, from coordinate 33,024,840 downwards.
GCGGAGGGCTCGTCCATGACGGAGTTTGTCAGAAAGTTGCTGGAGCTTCTCTTAACTATGGAGCTGGAAATCGGGAGAGCGCATCGCGCGCTAGTCCCGAAACCTACCTGGGATAAGCCATGTTCAATAATAATTAAATTCCTTCAGTACAGTACCAAGGCGGAGATTCTACGAAGGGCCTGGAGTAAGAAGAGGATGTCTTTAGACAATAAATTATTATATTTCGACCAAGATTACCCCTCGCCCCCTGCGGTCCTTCAGAAATGTAAAGAATACTCTGATGTAAAGCTAGTACTAAAGCAAAAAAGGGATTAGATTTCAAACTACGTACTCTGCTGAACTTCACCTGTTTATGAAGACGGGACGCGGTTGTACCAGACAGTAGAAGAGGCGACTACAGACATGAAGGCCAGAGGGTTGCCTGTCAGCGTGATCAAACTGAGGGAAAGCCTGGCAGAGGAATTATCCCGCTCTGCATGGGAAATAGTGTAAGAATCGAGAAGGCAGCAGACGGGAGCAGGCCGAGAGAAGTATATCAGAAAGAGGCTAGGAGTTTTCCAAAGACAGTCCTCCAAAATGTTGAGAAGCTAAACGGAAGTGAAAGTAGACGGTGATATACCTATCTCGAAAAATACTTATCATAATGTGGATTTTATATTACTTAGTTGTTATTCTTTATTCACTCACTTACTCCTTTTTCTCCACCAAAATGAGAATATATATATATATGTGTGCATATATTTGTATGTATGTAATATATATGTATATATATATATGTGTGTGTGTGTGTGTGTGTGTGTGTGTGTGTGTGTGTGTGTGCGTGTGTGTGTGTGTGTGTATGTGTGTGTGTGTGTGTGTGTGTGTGTGTGTGGGTGTGTGTATATATCTATATCTATCTCTCTATCTATATGTGTGTGTATATATGTATATGTATATACATATATGTATGTATATATATATACATATATGTATGTATATATACACACGTACATATAGGAGGAGTACACAGGGAAATCTTTTCTGTGTAATGGATTTGTTCACTGACTTTTATGAATACTGCAATGGGGACCCTCAACTCACAAGTAGGAGGGGTTATCCCCCACAGTTATCCCCCACAGGACATTTCCTCCAGCTCAACGCAGGGTCATCTACTAGAGACCTCAGCCTTGGAATTACACGTCCGTTGCCATTTTTGTTATTATTTGCGTTTCTTGGTTCTTATTTGTTCAAGGAGTAGATCAATTAACTTTTATTCCGCTAATTTCAATGATACATTGACAGATAAATACAGATGGCTAAGGAAAAGGTAAAATTCATTTCTTTTAATGTCTCTGGGCTATTAAATCCAATCAAAAGTAATACAATTTTATCCAAAATGAAAAATGAACAAGCCCATGTAGTATATTTACAGGAAACTCATTTAAGTGATAATGAGCATAGAAAACTAAAGAGAATGGGCTTCACTAATTTGTTTTGCTCCTCATATAAATAGGCAAGGAGTTGCTATTCTTATCTCAAGTAAGCTAAATTTTGAAAAAGCATTCAAATTGGGAGATAAAGAGGGCAGATATATTCTGGTAAGGGGGAATCTAGACGGAAATCTCGTTACTCTATTGAATATATACGCACAGCCGGGAAGTGATATTGGTTTCTTTCAGAAAATTACTGATATTATTGTAACGGAAACAGGTCTCCTGATGTGTGGGGGAGACTTAAATTTACAATTACAACCAAACCTAGACTCTGCACACGTAAAGATCAAAATACCATAAGACATAGGAACTGAATTAGGCACTTTGACCCATTGAATCTGCTCTGCCATGTGATCATGGCCGATTTATTATCCCTCTCAACTCTGGTCTCCAACCTTCTCCCTGTAACCTTTGACACCTTGACTAATCAAGAAACTCTATCTAGTGTGTGAGTGTGTGTGTGTGTGTGTGTGTGTGTGTGTGTGTGTGCATGTGTGTGTTTGGGGTGTCTGCCCTTCCACGTCCCGAAGAATGTGCAAGGTTACTGCGACTACCACCAGGTTCAGGAACAGTTATTACCCCTCAACCATCAGGCTCCTGAACCAGAGGGGATAACTTCACTGAAATTCACGTCCCTCCATGGAAATGTTCCCACAGGCTATGGACTCACTTCCAAGGATTCTTCATCTCATTTTCTCGATATTTACCGATTTTTTTTCCTTTGTAATTACACAGTTTCCTGACTCTTGCACTGGTTGTTTGTCCTGTTGTGTGCGGTCTTTCATTGATTCTATTGTATATCTTGCATTTACTGTGTATGCCCACAAGAAAATGAATCTTACGGTCGTATATGGTGACATTCTGTCCGCCTTGGTTCAGTCCCTTCCGACCTGCATCCACAGCACTTCACGTGCTCCCGATCTCCTCGACAACTTTCAATTCGCTGGACCCGACCGCCACATTTTCACCGAGGATGTCTGGTCCCTGTCACCACCATCAAGAAGACCTTAAAGCTCTGCGCTTGTTTCTCAACAGAAGCTATAGCCAGCTCCCTTCCACCACCACCGTCCTCCATTTGGCAGACTAGTCCCCAACCTCCACAAGTTTTCCTTCATCTCCTCCCACTTTTTCCAGACTCGAGGGGGAGCCTTGGGCACCCGCATGGGCCCCAGCAATGCCTGCCTTTTCCGTGACTGTGTAGAACGGTCCCTCTCCCAGGCCTTCCCTGCTAATGCTCCCCAACTCTTCCTGTGCTGCATTAATGACTGCGATGGCGCTGCCTCCTGCAGCCATGCTGAGCTCGTCAATTTCATCGACTTTGCCTTCAATTTATTGGACTGCTTCTGACAACCTCTCTCCCCTCTCTCGATCTCTGTCTCCATCCCCGGAGAAAACCTGTCTACTGACACCTTTTATAAACCTACCGATTCCAATAGCTGTCTTGACGACGCAAACACAAGGAAGTCTGCAGATGCTGGAAATTCAAGCAACACACGCAAAATGCTGCTGGAACGCAGCGGGCCAGGTACCATCTATAGGTAGGAGTACGGTCGACATTTCGGGCTGAGACCTTTCGACAGGGGGAAGTCTCTGCCCAAAGCATCAACTGTACTTCTTCCTATAGATGCTGCCGGGCCTGCTGCGTTCCACCAGCTTGTTTGTTTGTGTTACTGTCTTGACAATATCTCTTCCCACCCTGTCTCCTGTAAAAATGCTATTCCCCTTCCTCAGTTCCTTTGTCTCCACCGCGTCTGTTCCAAAGATGTGGTTTCCCTTCCTCTACCTCTGATGCTCCCTCAAACCACATCTCCGGCACTTCCCGGATATCCAATCTTCCCGCCAACTTAACAGGGATAGAGTTCCCACTACCCCACTAGCCTCCACATCCAACACATCATTCTCCATGGATGGCCCATATTCTCCATCTTTTAACATAGAACATAGAATAGTACAGCACAATACAGGCCCTTCAGCCCACAACATTGTGCCAACCCTTAACTCCTGCCTCCCATATAATCCCCCTATCTTAAATTCCTCCATATACCTGTCTAGTAGTCTCTTAAATTTCACTAGTGTATCTCCCTCCACCATTGTCTCAGGCAGAGCATTCCACGCATCATCCACTCTCTGAGTAAAACACCTTTCTCTAATATCCCCCTTGAACTTCCCACCCCTTACCTTAAAGCAATGTCCTCTTGTATTGAGCAGTGGTGCCCTGGGGAAGAAGCACTGGCTGTCCGCTCTATCTATTCCTCTTAATAGCTTGTATACCTCTATCATGTTTCCTCTCATCCTCCTTCTCTCCAAAGAGAAAAGCCTTAGCTCCCTTACTCTCTGATAATAACGCATAGTCTCTAAACCAGGCAGCATCCTGGTAAATCTCCTCTGTACCTTTTCCAATGCTTCCACATCCTTCCTATAGTGAGGCGACCAGAACTAGACACAGTACTCCAAGTGCGGCCTAAGCAGAGTTTTATAGAGCTACATCATTACCTCGTGACTCTTAAACTCTACCCCTCGACATATGAAAGCTAATACCCCATAAGCTTTCTTCACTCCCCTATCTACCTGTGAGGCAATTTTCAGGGATCTGTGCACATGTACGCCCAGATACCTCTGCTCCTCCATACTACCATGTATCGTGCCATTTACTTTGTACTCTACCTTGGAGTTTGTCTTTCCATAGTGTACTATCTCACACTTCTTCGGGTTGAACTCCATCTGCTGCTTCCCAGCCCACTTCTGCATCCTAGCAATGTCTCTCTGCAACCTTCGACAATCCTCTACACTATCTACAACACCACCAACCTTTGTGTTGTCTGAAAACTTGCCAACCCACCCTTCAGCCTCTACATCCAGCACGATAATAAAAATCACAAAAAGTAGAGGTCCCAGGACCGATCCTTGTGTGACACCACTAGCCACAACTCTCCAATCCAAATGTACTACCTCCACCATGACCCTCTGCTTTCTGCGGGCAAGCTAAATCTGAATCCACCTGGCCAAACTTGCCTTGATCCCATGCAGTCTGACTTTTTGAATTCGCCTACCATGTTGAACCTTATCAAATGCCTTACTAAAATTCATGTAGATCACATCCACTGCACTACCCTCATCTATGTGCCAGGTCACCTCCTCAAAGAACTCTATCAGGCTTGTTAGACCAGTCCTTCACAAAGCCATGCTGACTGTCCCTGATCAGACCACCATTCTCGAAATGCCCATAGATCCTATCGCCAAGAATCTTTTGCAACAGCTTTCCCACCACAGACATAAGGCTCACAGGTCTATAATTACCCGTACTATCCCTACTACCTTTTTTGAACAAAGAGACAACATTCGTCTCCCTCAATCTCCCGGCCCCATTCCCGTGGACAACAAGGACATAAAGAACCTAACCAGAGGCTCAGTAATCTCTTCCCTCACTTCGTGGAGCAGCCTGGGGAATATTCCGTCAGGCCCCGAGGACTTATCCGTCCTAATGTATTTTAACAAATCCAACACCTCCTCACCCTGAACATCAACCTCATTCATATTGTCCTCACCGTCATCAAGTTCCCTCTCATTGGTGAATACCGAAGTTATTTCCCATGGTAGGGGAGTCCAGGACAAGAGAGCACAGCTTCAGAATTGAAGGTCGTCCCTTTGGAACTGAGATGCAGAGTAATTATTTCAGTCAGAGAGTGGTAAATCTGTGGAATTTGTTGCCACGTGTGTCTCTGGAGGCCAAGTCACTGGGTGCAATTAAGGCAGAAACAAATAGGTTCTTGATTAGCCAGGGCATCAAAGGATATGGGGAGAAGGCAGTGGACTGGGGATGATTAGAAGAATTGGATCAGCCAATGATTGAATGGCGAAGCAGACTCGATAGGCCAAATGGCTGACTTCTGCTCCTATATCTTATGGTCGTATCCCAGCAAGTGACAGAAAAGCATCATCTGCCCTTTTACCTGCTCCCTCGGTTCCATTCTGGTCCCCAAACAGTCCTTCCAGGTGAGGCGACACTTTACCTGCAGAGTTGCTGGAGTCATCTATTGCGTCCGGTGCTCCCAAAGCAACCTCCTCCACGTCGGCGAGACCCGTCGTGAAATGGGGGAAAGCTTGCTCAAGCACCTTGGTTCCGTCTGCCAAGAGCAGAATTTCCCACTGGCCAGCCATTCCCATTCCGACATGCCCGTCCATAGCCTCCTCCTTTGCTACGAAGAGCCCACTTTCAGGGTGGATGACCAACTCTTTGTATTCCGTCTGGGTAGCCTCCAAACTGGTGGCATGAACATAGATTTCTTTGTACTTTCCCTCTTCTTCTGTTCCTCTCTCTGGCATCTTACCACTTCTCCTCACCCCTAGTGCCCCTCCTCCCTCCCTGTCTCCTATCGTCCACTCTCCTCTCCTGTCAGTTTCCTTCCTCTCCAGTCCTTTACTTTGTCCACCCACCTGGCTTCACCTATCACATTCTAGCTGTCCTCCTTCCCTTACCCACAACTTTTTATTCTGGCATCTTCCCCTTTCCTTTCCAGTCCTGGCGAAGGAGCTTGTCCTGAAATGTCGATTCTCACTGACTTCATTAAAACCTGTGTGAATGAGTGTGTGCCTACAAAGACTTGTTGTACTTTCCCAAACCAAAAGTCGTGGAAGAACCAGGAAGTACGTCATCTGCAGAGGGCTAGATCTGTGGCACCCAAGTCGGGTGACCCAGGCCTGTACCAGAAAACTTGCGGATGGCTATTTTAAGAGCAAAGAGTCAATTCTGAGTGAGGTTGGAGGCAAAATCGGATGTATGACATCTCTGGCGGGGTTTGCAAAACATTACTTCCTGCAAAGAAAAACCCAATAGCATGAATGGCAGCGAGGCTTCACTAACCAGATGTACTCAACGCCTTCTGTGCCCGCTTTGAAAGGGAGAACACAGCTACAGCTGTGACAATCCCTGCTGCACCTGATGACCCTGTGATCTCCGTCTCAGAGGCCAATATTCTGCTGTCTTTAAAAAAGATGAATCCTTGCAAGGCAGAAGGCCCCTGTGGAGCACCTGATGAGGCTCTGAAAACTAATGCCAGCCAACTGGCAGGAGATTTCAAAGACATTTTCAACCTCTCACTGCTATGGATGGAAGTTCTCATTTGATTCAAAGAGGCATCGATTATACAAGTGCCTAAGAAAAATAATGTGAGCTGCCTTAATGACTATCGCCCGCCAGCACTCACATCTACAGCAATGAAATGCTTTGAGAGGTTGCTCATGACTTGACTGAACTCCTGCCTCAGAAAGGACCTGGACCCTCTTCATTTTGCCTATCACCACAATAGGTCATTAGCAGAAGCAATCTCAGTGGCACTTCACACTGCTTTAGACCTCCTGGACAAAACAAACACCAACATCAGGATGCTGTTCATCGGCTATAGTTCGGCATTTAAAACTATCGTTCCTACAATCCTGATTGAGAAGTTGCAGAACCTGGGCCTCCGTGCCTCCCTCTGCAATTGGATCCTCGACTTCCTAACCAGATGACCACAATCTGTGTGGATTGGTGATAATATCTCCTCCTCGCTGCCAATCAGCACTGCTGCACCTCGGAGTTGTGTGCTTAACCCACTGCTCTACTGTCTCTGGACCCATGACTGTGGCTATATATACAAAAGCTCAAATACCATCTATACATTTGCTGATGATACAACCATTGTTGGTCGAATCTCAGATGCAGACGAGATTGTACAGGAGCAATATATACCAACTAGTGGAGTGATGTCGACACTCAACATCAGTAAGACGAAAGAGCTGATTGTGGACTTCAGGAAGAGAAAGACGAAGGAACACATACTAAACCTCATAGATAGATCAGAAATGGAGGGAGTGAGCAGTTTCACGTTCCTGGGTGTCAAGATCTCTGAGGATCTAACCTGGTCTCAACATATCGATGCAGTTATAAAGAAGGCAAGACAGCAACTATACTTCATTAGAAGTTTGGAGGGGTTTGGTATGTCAACAAAAGAACTCAAAAACGTCTATAGATGTACCATGGAGAGCATTCTGACAGGCTGCATCACTGTCTGGTAAGGGGGCATGGGAGGCTGCTGCACAGGACCAAAAGAAGCTGCAGAAGGTTGTAAATGTAGTCAGTTCCATTTTGGGTACTAGCCTACAAAGTGCCCAGGATATCTTCAAGGAGCGGTGTCTCAAAACGACCCCAGCACCCATGGCACTTCACTTTTACCCTGAGGCACCAGGTACAGAAGCCTGAAGACACAGACTCAACGATTCAAGAAGAAGCTTCTTCCCCTCTGCTATCCGATTCCTAAATGGACATTGAACCATGAACACTACCTCACTTTTTTAATATACAATAATTCTGTTTTGCACAATTTTGATCTATTCAATATGCTGTCATTGATCTACTTAATTATTTATTAATTTTTCTATGTTATGTATTGCATTGAACTGCTGCTGCAAAGTTAACATAAGAACATAAGAAATAGGAGCAGGAGTATGCCATCCGGCCCATCGAGCCTGTCCCACCATTGAGTAAGATTATGGCTGATCTGTCCATAAACTCAACTGCATCTACCTGCCTTTTCCCCATAACCCTTAATTCCCCGACTATGTAAAAATCTATCTAACTGTTTCTTAAATATATTTAGTGAGGTAGCCTCATCAGCTTCCCCGGGCAGAGAATTCCACTCTCTGCGAAAAACAGTTTCTCCTCATCTCCTTATAGTATAGACGTGTTTTTTCGAGCTCCTGATGGCACACTAAACTTTACAGTTAAAACTGCCTCTTGAACGCCAGACTCTCAGTTTTTGTAGCAAGATCTCCGTTGTTTATTTATTTTTTTATGTCACCAAAAAGTGTAACATGTACATGTCCAATAAAACAGCACGAGGCGGGAAGGGAACCACTCGCCCACGAGCCGATACTGCAGCTAATGTTAGCCGGGACCAAGTCAGGAAGGGTCTCACCCCGAAACGTTGGCTACTCTTTTCTCACGGATGCTGCCTGACCTGCTGAGTTCTTCCAGCATTGTTTACGAACTCTCTAGAAATGTCGCCAGCCGAAGAGGAAGACGAGCTTCCTCTTATTTGGCAGAAAATGTTAAACAAGCTCTTGCAGTCCTTCAATGAGCGCTTTGACAAGTTTGAGCACGATTCCCAGAGTCTGTTGTCCGCCCAGCAAGCGTTTACTGAGAGACTGTTGAACACCGAAAATCAGACCGCCGACCACGAGCAGCGAATCCGCCTCGTGGAAACTTCAGTCGCCGAGCTGCAGCAAGAAAAGAAAAGGCTGCGGGTCAATCTTTCAGATCTGGAAGGGAGATCCAGACGCAATAACATAAAGATTCTTGGCGTCCTAGAAGGTGAGGAGAAAAGGAGGCCGACTGAATTTGTCGCTAACCTGCTCCCCAAGCTGCTGGGGGGTGATAACTTCATCAAGCCGGTCGTTATCAATAGAGCACACCGCTTACAACAGCCCAAACCACCGGAAGGCTCAAGGCCCCACACGATAATTGCACTAGTGCATTTCGCACAGGAGAAAGACAAGATTCTGCGAATCGGGAGGTAACACTTGATGGATTACGGGGGTCATCGAATCTTAATTTACCCCGACTACACCGCGGAGGTTATGGAGCAAAGGCGAAGTTTCCGTGAGGTGCTGCAACTGCTGAGGGAGAAGGAGGTCCGGCATTTGCTTCGTTTCCCTGCTAAGCTCCACGTTCATCACCAAGGACAAGTAAAAGTATTCAGCAACCCGGTTGAAGCTAAGACTTTTGCAGACCAAAAACTTTGAAAGCTTTTTTTCACAACATAAATAAAAAGAGTCTAAACGTGCTCCGAGCAGACTTTAATTATGGCAGTTCTTTTTTTCTATCCTCAATTTGTTCTTTATTATGCTTTATTTGTGCTAATGAGGGGCTGTTAGTTGGAGGTGTTTATCTCCACTTTTGTCCGGCGGTCTCAGATTAGGATGAAGGCAACTCTACTTCGTTCAGGGAAGCAATGGGTGGGGGTTTTGTTCACATATTTGTCACTGTTCATGTCATTTTTGTCGGTTTTTGCTGGCTGCCAGACTGACTGTTAAGTTTGTGTTTCATTATAATGCAAAAGGTACCACAAATGAATAATACTCTTGACTCCATTAGCATGGTGCGCGGTTTAGGTCACCCGAAAAAGCAAGGTAAAGTTTTCGCACATTTGAAGTCACTGAAATCTGACATTATATTCTTACAAGACACTCACGTTAAAGCCACTCAGCATAGGAAACATAGGGCTAATTGGATTTCACAGGTCTATCAGGCTCCTTTCACTTCCAAAGCCAGAGGCATTGCCATTCTCTTCCGTAAGGTTATGCCTTTTCGTTTTCACTCATGCACAATGATCCAAATGGCAGGTTTATCATTTTAACTGGGCATATCAATTCTATTCTCATTACACTGGTAAACACTTACTCGGAACTCGGATGATCCAGCTTTTTTCCATAAGGTGTTTGACTTGATCCCAGATAACGATTCAAGCCACATATTGATTGGGCTTGATTTTAACTGCTACCTGGACCCGTATTTAGATAGGCTCTCCTCTGCCCCCCTCCCCCACCACCCAATATTCTTGCTGTGTAAACTCTGAACAATTTGATGAAGACGAAGATAGTGGTGGATATTTGGGGATTTCAAGACTCATCTGACTGTGATTGTTTTTATTATTCTCATGTACACTGATCATATACACAGATCGATTATATTTTTAGTTGACTCTAGATTAATTTCTGTTATTGAACACACCGAATATCACAGCATAATAATATCTGACCATAGCCCTTTCAATCTCAATCTTCAATCAATCCTCCCTAAGCAAGCCTATAACTGGCGCTTTAATACTTTTTTTGCTCAAGGATCAGGCATTTAAAGAATATATTACGAAGCACAGCTTGCAATTCCTCGAGACCAACGACAATGGCGAGACAAATGACTCAACACTGGGAAACACTTGAAGTGTATATCAGAGGGCAAATTATTTCTTATGAAGCAACACTGAAAAGGACTAAGCGAGGTAGATTGGAAGTGATTGAGAAAGATTTACTAGAGGCTGGACAGGCATACAAAAGCACATTGCTCCAATCAGTTTATAATAACATTCTCAAATTACGATACGTATACAACTTCATTCTAGGGGAACAAATTAGCAACATACTACTTAAACTTAAACAGCGACATTTTGAGTTTGGCGACAAACCACGGAAGTTATTGGCAAGGCAGTTAAAAGGAGAACAAGCAAAAGGAGACATTTACAAAATAAAATCAAATCTGTCCTGATGCTTACGGACTTAAAGGATATTAACAAACGATTTAGTGAGTTCTATTCAGAAACTTACACCTCCAAATCATTAGCTACACAGAAAGATTTTGATAAGTTTTTTCATCCGCTTTACTTCCCACAATTAGATGCAGCTTTCAGCGAGAATTTGGATTTGGAATTTTCGCTATCTGAGTTACAGGATGCCATCAAAGCATTTCCCACCGGTAAGGCAGCTGGACCTGTTGGGTTCGGGCCAGAGTCCTACAAAGCCTTCCGAGATGTCCTTTCACTGACTTTGCTAAGAATGGTTCGGGATACCTTTAAAAACAATAGGCTCCCACCCTCACTCAGTGAAGTAAATATCTGTGTTTTATTTAAGAAAGATAAAGAAGAAATGGACCCTGGAAGCTACAGACCCATTGCACTACTAAATTGTGATCTGAAGATAATTACAGAAGTGTTAGCGAATCGGCTCGGTAAGCATATAGAAAATATCATTCACCTGGACCAAACGGGATTTTTGTAATGTCCACAAAATTCACAATATTTTGTATGCCGATTATGGGAAAGATGATAGAACTGCTATACTGTCCCCAGATGCCCACAAGGCATTCGATATGATAGAGTGGCCCTATCTAATTGCAACACTCAAGAAGTTTGGATTCGGCGACACTTTGAAAGACCATGTTAAAATATTATATATTAATCCAAAATCCTCCATTCTCACAAATGAAGATAAATCCAATCCGTTCTCCCTGCACTGTGGTGTTCGTCAAGGGGACCCATTGTCCCCCCTGCTGTTTAACATAGCACTGGAGCCCCTGGCAATTGGCTTTAGGGGCAACCCACACATTAAAGGTATTTAGTTGGGCAATATTGAGACCCGTGTGACCCTGTACCTCCTTATTTGTCTAGCCGACCCAGCGTTCTCTATTCCCATCCTACTAGAATATATAAATTCCTTTGAGAACATTTCTGGCTATAACATTCACTGGGGAAAGAGCTAATTCATGCCCTTAGTGGATCAATTTCCTGTAGACTGAAATGCCTGGATTGGAGAGCATGCCTTAGCAGAATAGGTTGAGAGAACTCGGCCTTTTCTCCTTGGATGGACAGAGGATGAGAGGTGACCTGATAGAGTTGTATAAGATGATGAGAGGCATTGATCGTGTGGATAGTCAAGGGCTTTGTCCCAGGACTGAAATGACTAGCACGAGAGGTACAGTTTTAAGATGCTTGGAACAGGTACAGAAAGATGTCAGGGATATTTTTTTCACGCAGAGAGTAGTGAGTGCGTGGAATAGGCTACCAGCGACGGTGGTGGAGCCGGATACTTTTAAGAGACTCCTGGATAGGTACATGGAGTTTAAGGAAATAGAGGGATATGGGCAACCCTAGGTCATATCTAAGGTAAGGGCATGCTCGGGACAGCATTGTGGACTGAATAGATTGTATTGTGCTGTAGGTTTTCTATGTTTCTGTGAGATCAGCAGTTTCGTAGAAAACCAAAACAACCCGTTTTTCCACCAACAATCATTCCACGGTCAACGTTACTTAACGTACTACCATATAACAATTACAGCGCGGAAACAGGCCATCGCAGCCCCTTTAGTCAATAGACAATAGACAATAGGTGCAGAAGTAGACCATTCGGCCCCTCGAGTCTGCACCGCCATTCTGAGATCATGGCCGATCATGCCGAACGCTTACTCTCGCCAAGTCCCACTGACCTACATTCAGCCCATAACCCTCCATTCTTTTCCTGTCCATATACCTATCCATTTTTTAAAATGACAATATTGAACCTGCCTCTACCACTTCTACTGGAAGCTCATTCCACACAGCTATCACGCTCTGAGTAAAGAAGTTTGCCTCGTATTACCCCTAAACTTCTGCCCCCTAACTCTCAACTAATGTCCTCTTGTATGAATCTCCCCTTCTTTCAATGGAAAAAGCCAATCCATGTCAATTCTATCTATCCCCCTCATAATTTTAAATACCTCTATCAAGTCACCCCTCAACCTTCTACGCTCCAAGGAATAAAAATCTAATTTGTTCAACCTTTCTCTGTAACTTAGGTGCTGAAACACAGGTAACATTCTAGTAAATCTCCTCTGTACTCTTTCTATTTTGCTGACATCTTTCCTATAATTCGGTGACCAGAACTGTACACAACTCTCCCAATTTGGCCTCACCAATGCCTTGTACAATTTTAACATTACATCCAACTCCTATACTCAATGCTCTGATTTATAAAGGCCAGCATACCAAACGCTTTCTTCACCACCCTATCCACATGAAATTCCACCTTCAGGGAACTATGCACCATTATTCCTAGATCACTCTGTTCTACAGCATTCCTCAATGCCCTATCATTTACCATGTATGCCCTATTTTGAATAGTCCAAACAAAATGTAGCACCTCACACGTATCAGCATTAAACTCCATCTGCCGTCTGTCAGCCCACTCTTCTAACTACCCTAAATCTCTCTCTAAGCTTTGAAAGCCTGCTTCATTATCCACAAAGCAACCTATCTTAGTATCACTGGACCCGAAGTGCTCCCCAACACATACCTCCGTCACCTGACCTATGTCATTCCCCAACAGGAGATCCAACACTGCCCCTTCTCTAGTTGGTACCTCTATGCATTGCTGCAAAAGCTGATCCAACACACATTTTACAAACTCCAAACCATCCAGCCCTTTTACAGAATGGGCTTCCTGGTCTAAGTGTGGAAAATTAAAATCTCTCACAATCACAACCTTGTGCTTACTACAAATATCTGCTATCTCCTTAAAAATCAGCTCCTCCAATTCTTGCTCCCCATTACGTGGTCTATAATACACCCCTATAAGTCTTACTACACCTTTCCCAATCCTCAGTACCTCACAAATAGCCTCCCTAGACGAGCACTCTAATCTATCCTGCCAAAGCACTGCTGTAATATTTTCTCTGACAAGCAATGCAACACCTCCGCCTCTAGCCCTTCCGATTTTATCACACCTGAAGCAACGAAATCCAGAAATAATTAGCTGCCAATCGCACCCCACCTGCAGCCATGTTTCACTAATAGCTACAACATCATATTTCCGGCTATCAATCCATGCTCTGAGCTCACCACCTTTCTTACAGTGTTCCTAGCATTAAAATAAATGCATTTAAGAAATTCTCCACCTCTTACTCTCTGTTTATCCCTAACGGTTCAAAAAACTTTACTATCTTCTTTTTCTTCCTTCTCCCCTACATCTTCTGTCTGACTGCTCCCCTTCTCGATCACCTGCCTATCCTCCCTCAGACACTGTCTACAAGCTTTCCCTATTTGTGAACTAACCTCCTCCCTCCTAGACCCTTCAATTTGATTCCCACCCCCAGCCATTCTAGTTTAAAGTCGCCCCAGTAGCCTTAGAAAATCTCCCCGCCAGGACATTGGTCCCCCTGGGATTCAAGTGCAACCCGTCTTATTTTGTACAGGTCACACCTGCCCCAAAAGAGGTCCCAATGATCCAGAAACTTGAATCCCTGCCCCTTGCTCCAATCCCTCAGCCACGCATTTATCCTTCACGTCACTCCATTCCTACTCTCACATTCACGTGGCACAGGCAGTAAACCCGAGATCACTACCTTTGCTGTCTTTCTTCTCAATGCCTTCTATTCCCCTTTCAGGACCTCTTCCCTTTTCCTACCTATGTCATTGGTACCTGTATGTACCACGATCTCTGGCTCCTCACCCTCCCTCTTCAGGATATCTTGGACACGATCAGAACCAATCTGGACCCTGGCACCAGGGAGACAAACTACCATCCGGGTCTCCTGACTGAGTATACTTACCTGTCTGAACCTTAAATATACTCAATGACCTGGCCTGCACAGCTGTCTGTAGCAAAGAATTCCACAGATGTGCTGCTCTCTGGCGAAAGAAAATTATCCTCATCTCTATTCTAAATGGACCTCCCTCAGTTCGGAGGCTGTGCCTTCTGGTCCTAGACTTCCACATCCCACACTATAAGCAACGTACTCTCGACATTCACTCTACCTAGACCTTACAATATTCGACAGGTTTCAATGAGATCTCCTACATTCTTCTAACCTCCAGTGAGTACATGGTCAGAGCTATCAAACGCTCCTCATATTTTAACCCTTTTGCTCCTGGGATCAATGTATTGAAACTTCTCTGGACCTTCTCCAATGCCCAGCACATCCTTTCTTAGATAAGGGGCCCACATCTGCTCACAATACTCTCAGCGGTCTAACCAATCACTTATAAAAGACCTTGAAGGGGAGATATGTTCAGAATGTTACTAAGCTCAAAGTACCTTCTTTTGCGCTTCGGTGAGATGGACTAGCGGTGATAATTTGTTTTATTTTTAATTTTTCGTACACAAGGCGGGTTACTTAGTTATGGTGCACAACGGATGAGCTAAGTAGTTATGGCGCCCAAAAGCGACTTCTTTGCTTGCATCTTCGAAAGCGGTTCCACTTGCATCTTTAATATCTCTATTTTCCCTTTCCGGGTTCTTTTGAAGACCCTGACCTGTAGTTACACGCCGACGACGGTTCTTTGCGGGAATGGGACTCGCTCTCAGAGTTCCACAATCGGCTGTTATTCGGCACGCCAAAAGCTTGGCCTAAGATTTCAGCTCAGATTCGGAAGCCTGGGATCTTGAAGAACTGGAGACAGGCGGATCAAGTGTTGCTGTCTCCAGAGGAAATCTGTGTGCCATCGGGGGAGTCGGAACAACTGCTGTGTGCCGGGGGACCCGGGATCCTTGTGACCTTCAGGCACAGAGCTCGGAAAAGAACAAGTATCGGACTTTTAAACCAGCGAGTAGTTTGTTATGTCTCCCCGCTCGTTGATAAATGGAGTCACCTCTGTCTCTCTTAATAGGAGAGAGAGTCTGCAGCACTTTCTTTCTTTCTCTCTACCCATTTATCTCTCACTCTCCCTCGCTCTATTCCTCTCTCTTCTCCACCCCTTCTCTCTGTGGATATTTCTTGTCTCTAAATCTAACTTTTAGCAAGGCCAAGCACAAGTTTCGCCCTTCACAAAGAATTTCCTTTTGTTTATACACTTCAAGATCCCTTTATAAACAAGTTACTCTAACACTTTTCCACAGAAATATCTTCTTCACCATTATCTACTCTCGGAGCTATAGACTATCGCTGAACACGTTGCAATGGACTGGTTCTCAAAATATTGCTGTTGACTGTTTCTTCTCTTCGGTATTCACTAAGGAGAAGGATATTGAATTGTGTAAGGTGTGGGAAACAAGTAAGGAAGTTATGGAACCTATGACAATTAAAGAGGTGGAAGTAGTGGCGCTTTCAAGAAATTTAAAAGTGGATAAATCTCCAGGTCCTAACAGGATATTCCCCAGGACCTTGAGGGAAGTTTGTGTAGAAATAGCAAGAGCTCTGATGGAGATCTTTCAGATGTCATTAGAAACGGGGATTGTGCCGGAGGATTGGCGTATTGCTCATGTGGTTCCATTGTTTAAAAAGGGTTCTAGAAGTAAGCCTAGCAATTATAGACCTGTCAGTTTGACATCAGTGGTGGGTAAATTAATGGAAAGTATTCTTAGAGATAGTATTAATAATTATCTGGATAGACAGGATCTGATTAGGAGTAGCCAGCATGGATTTGTGCGTGGAAGGTCATGTTTGACAAACCTTATTGAATTTTTTGAAGAAGTTACGAGGAATGTTGACGAGGGTAAGGCAGTGGATATAGTCTATATGGACTTCAGCAAGGCTTTTGACAAAGTTCCACATGGAAGGTTAGTTAAGAAGGTTCAGTCGTTAGGTATTAATGCTGGAGTAATAAAATGGATTCAACAGTGGCTAGATGGGAGATGCCAGAGAGTAGTGGTGGATAATTGTTTATCAGGATGGAGGCCGGTGACTAGCGGGGTGCCTCAGGGATCTGTTTTGGGCCCAATGTTGTTTGTAATTTACATAAATGATCTGGATGATGGGGTGATAAATTGGATTAGTAAGTATTCCGATGATAGTAAGGTAGGAGGTCTTGTGGATAATGAGGTGGATTTTCAAAGCTTGCAGGGAGATTTATGCCGGTTAGAAGAATGGGCTGAATGTTGGCAGATGGAGTTTAATGCTGAGAAGTGTGAGGTTCTACATTTTGGCAGGAATAATCCAAATAGAACATACAGGGTAAATGGTAGGGCATTGAGGAATGCAGAGGAACAGAGAGATCTCAGAATAACAGTGCATAGTTCCCTGAAGCTGGAGTCTCATGTAGAGAGGGTGGTGAAGAAGGCTTTTGGAACGCTGGCCTTTATAAATCAAAGCATTGAGTACAGAAGTTGGGATGTAATGTTAAAATTGTACAAGGCATTGGTAAGGCCAAATTTGGAATATTGTGTACAGTTTTGGTCACCGAATTATAGGAAAGATATCAATAAATTAGAGAGAGTGCAGAGACGATTTACTAGGATGTTACCTGGGTTTCAGCACTTAAGTTACAGAGAAAGGTTGAACAAGTTAGGTCTCTATTCATTGGAGCGTAGAAGGTTGAGGGGGGATTTGATCGAGGTATTTAAAATTTTGAGAGGGATAGATAGAGTTGACGTGAATAGGCTGTTTCCATTGAGAGTAGGGGGGATTCAAACGAGAGGACATGATTTGAGAGTTAGGGGGCAGAAGTTTAAGGGAAACACGAGGGGGTATTTCTTAACTCAGAGAGTGATAGCTGTGTGGAATGAGCTTCCTGAAGAAGTAGTAGAGGCCAGTTCAGTTGTGTCATTTAAGGTAAAATTGGATAGGTATATGGACAGGAAAGGAGTGGAGGGTTATGGGCTGAGTGCGGGTATGTGGGACTAGGTGAGATTAAGAGTTCGGCACGGACCAGGAGGGCCGAGATGGCCTGTTTCTGTGCTGTGATTGTTATATGGTTATATGGACTGTTTCCCTTCCACATTCTCGCATCCCAGACCAACACAATTTTGTGTTACAAACTTCCATTTTGTGTTGCACATTTTCCCGTAGAGCAGGCACAAATCAAACTTAATTCCTTCCTCACACTGTACTCCTCCAAGAGGACCACAGCCTTGTCGTGGTTTAGAGGCTTGCGTGTCTCAGTGACCCAGGCAGCGATGTTAGCTGAAGTCGAGGCTCTTGGTACTGTCACTCATACTAAGCAGGTCAGAGGTAGAGGCCGGACTAAGAGTAGTCCACTGGCCCTCCGGGTTTGGGGATTCACCTCAAGGCCAACAGCCCTGACTGATCAAATAAATTGTTACGGAAACAGCAATGAAGACCCCTTGTAATCAGAGTGAGATGGTCTTCCTGAGGACTTGTATGGCTGACGGTAGTGAAAACCGAGAGGAAGCTCCTGACACCATGGAGGAAGCCCTGAAGGCCGCCAGAGATGGAGGAACTACATTGCTGACCTAAACACCAGAGACGTAACGGGCTGTAAGCACCTTCGTTACTCTCCGCCCTTCTGATTTCCCTTCGACTCATTCTAATGTGCAGATGGGGCTGGTCTAGAAGGGAAGACCTGATCTAAACCTCCGTTACCTTGCGGCTGTATCCACTCTTGGAGAGGTCTTCAGAAGTAAACTCCGAGAGAACACACTAAATCTGGAGATCTTAGGGCAATCCGATGTTGAGTTCAAAGCTGATTGGCAACGCCTGGTGCCAAACCATCCTCTGCCATTCCTACGGATGCATCAGTAGCGTGGAGAGGGAGAACCTGTTACATGGGCCACACCTTGCTGTCCACAATTGTCCTGCCCTGGCTTGTGTATCAACGTAGACCTCGAGTTCTTAACATCAATTGTCGACCCGACCAACGGAAGGCCTAGTAGTAGGATCTGTCATCACTTTCACGATTACGACAATCCTTCTGCACATTCTGCACATTAACTATATACCTCTGAGTCGGATTTGCCAGCTACCCATCCACCTATGCATCTATCCATCTATGTCTCAATCTGTACATCTCTCCATCAATCCATCAGCCCTCCATCTTCTTATCCATCTATCCATCCATCTGTGCATTTACCCGATAGATCTAATAGTCCACCACAGAGTACGCCCTTCACGCCTCAGCAACCCTGCAAACCCGATTAACCCCAGCCTAATCACGGGAGAATTGATAAAAACCAGTTCATCTTTGGACAGCGGGAGGACACCGGAGGATCTGGGGGAAACCCAAGCATTCCACAGAGAGGACATTCAGGACTCTGAACAGAATGGAACCAGAATTGATGATTGAACTCTGGACCACCCCGAGCTGGAATACCATCATGTTAGCTGCTACGTTACTGTGGCACCAATCCTGCTTCCGGTTAATGCTCACTCACAAGATCCATGCTTGTCCTATCTGTAACTAACTTAAAACTGAAGAAATCCAGTTAAATTTTGGTAAAGGAAGGCGGGATGACGCTAGTGAATTCCAGTTTTCCACTGAACATACTGTCATTATAGTGAGCATCATCAGATCAGCCAGTGCTGTCTGGTTTAGTGCGGCATCCTCGCAGAATTTACAAAAGCTACAGAGAACTGTCAAGACAGCAGAAAGGTGTCAATCATCGCAGCTGGAGATGCATGAGTTCAAGACAGAGAAATGACAGGAGCAATCACTGAGGACACTACCTGCCCATCAAACTGTTTTGTTTTTCAAAAACTCCCTTCTGGAAGATGCTATAGGGCTTTAAAACAAAAACTACATGTCGACCTATAAGTTTCATCCCACAGGCCATGAATTTCATTATCCATTCTAGTTACCTCCCCTACTCTCTCTCTCTCTCTCTCTCCATTATCCACGTCACTGCACTGCACTGTAAATACTTGAATACAAGGAAATCTGCAGATGCTGGAAATTCAGGCAACACAGACAAAATGCTGGTGGGACGCAGCAGGCCAGGCAAAATCTATAGGAAGAATTACAGTCGACGTTTCGGGCCGAGACCCTTCATCAGGCCTAACTAAAAGAAAAGATAGTAAGAGATCAAGATAGTTTCAGCCTGAAACGGCGACTGTACTTCTTCCTATAGATGCTGTCTGGCCTGCTGCTTTCCACCAGCATTTTCTGTAAATACTTGACACAACTTCCTTTTCTTTGTAATTTTTTATTGGTTTATCATCAAACAAATATTTCCTTAAGATGTATTTCAGATACTGTACATATTTATCATATAATCATATTTGTCACAAATCTCCACATAATAATTATCTGAGGTATACATTCATAGAAAGGAGAAGAGAGAAAGAACAACTGAATTAAGAAAACTATGTAAAAAGTAGGGAGTGATCTTTTTTTAAAACATATTCATTGACTTGTGAGAATAAAAGCAAGCCTATGAGGTGTTATGTAGTTAAACCATTTTCCCAGTATGAATAAAATTGTACCAACTTATGATTAACAGATGCTGTTATCTTCTCCATGTTGTAAATGTCCATTGTAATTTCCATCCATACATTTAAAGTTGGGCTCTCCTGTGATAACCATTTCCTGGTAAGGGCCTTTTTACCAACCACCAGCAGTATATTCATTAAATATTTATCTCTTTTCAAGCATTCGTGAGGTATATACCGAAAATATATGGTCTTACTCTCTAAGGGTATTTCACATTTAAAGATGTCTTGTAGGGCATTATGTCTCCCACTCCAATAGTCTTTGATCACGGGGCATTCCCAGAAAATATGATAATGGTTTGCATTTTCATTTCCACAACTCCTCCAGCAAACAGGGATATTACTATCATAGCGGGATTTCTGAGAGGGTGTAATAAAATATCTTATCAAGTTTTTCCACCCGAACTCCCTCCATTTCTGTGAACTGGTACACTTCCACTGATACCTCCATATTATGTTCTGTTCTTCCTCAGATATTATTATCACTCATTCCTTCTCCCATTTTGTTTTAATGTATGAAGTCGAATATGTTTTAAGATTTGACAAACACTTATACACGTTTGAAATGATTCTACTACCATTATCTGAATTATATGCTTTTCTCAATAGCTCTATCAGACATGTACTTGCCTTGGTTACATTTTTAGCCGTCCTTTTAACATACTATCGTATCTGTATATACCGATAAAAATCTTGTTTTTCTAACAAGTGTTTCTGTTTGAGCATTTCAAAACTGAACAGTGTTCCTTCTTTCATTAGGTTGCAAATAGCTGTTATTCCTTTAGCTCTCCAGTCCTTAAGTTAGCATCCAGTTTATTCGGCGTAAAATCTGAGTCATATGCACACCATTTAAGAATTGCAATGTCTCCCTCTAGTTTATATTCGCTTATGATAGTTTTCCATATTGTAAGAGTCCATTTCACGCACGGGTTATCAATAGTATTTATGTAACTTTGTAGGTTGTTATCAGCCAGAATTGCCCATATGGGGGCGGAAAATATCCTCTCCTCAATGTTTTTTCCAATGAGCTGTCATCTGTGCTGCAAAGTAATAATCTCTAAGAGAAAGTAGGCCTGATCCCCCCTTTCCTTGGCTAATTGCAAAGTTTTGAGACGAACTCTAGGCCTTTTAGCTTGCCGTATATATCTTGAGAGCATCTTGTTCCATTCATTAAATTGATTTTGGTTAATCTCTATTGATTAGGTCTGAAAGAGATATGGTAGTCTGGGCTATATATTCATTTTGATAGATTGAACTGAGACCAAGAAAAAGAATTAGGGTTCCATCTTGTTATATCTTCCTTAATTGTTTATAGATAGGCTGATAATTGCATTCTGATAATTTCTCCAAACCTTTTGGCATAATGATGCCCAAATATTTAACGGACTTCTTTGTCATGTCCAAGGATATCTACTTTCAATTTGTCTGCGTGGGCTGTAGTTATATGAAAGTACTTGGGTTTTTTACACCACCTTCTATAATATATTTATTTATATTTGCCCGTTATTTATTCATTATTTAAAAGTAAACATTGTTTATTTACTTGACTTATTTGAATATATTTTGAATCTATTTTAATTCAATATTTAGTTTCAGGATAATTATGGAGAAGAATAGGTCTGATTCTTGGTTTGAGATTCAAAACTGGGGAAGAACAGTTTTTATTCACCAGAATACACAACCTATTCTCATAAGGTACAGAGGAGATGGAAGTAAGTACAGAGATGTCAGGGGTAAGCTTTTTACGCAGAGAGTGGTGAGTGCATGGAACGGGCTGCTGGCGGTGGTGGTGGTTGCGAAAACGATGGGGTCTTTTAAGAAACTCCTGGATGGATACACGAAGCTTAGAAAAATAGAGGCTATGGGTAAGCCGAGGTAGGTCTAAGGTAAGGACATGTTCGGCACAGCTTTGTGGGCCGAGGGGCCTGTATTGTGCTTTAGGTTTTCTGTGTTTCTTCACATTCATGTGCCAATCTAAACGTCTCTTAATAGCCTCTCACGTACTTGCCTCTACCACCACACCACGCAGTGCATTCCAGGTATCCACCTTTCACTAAGTATAAAACTTAACCCTCACTTCCCCTTTAAACCTATCCCTTCTCGTCTTCAATGCATGGCCTCTGGTATCGGTCATTTCA
Organism: Hypanus sabinus; assembly: GCF_030144855.1. Lineage (NCBI taxonomy): Eukaryota > Metazoa > Chordata > Chondrichthyes > Myliobatiformes > Dasyatidae > Hypanus > Hypanus sabinus. The sequence goes on along the minus strand of NC_082729.1, from coordinate 33,002,569 downwards.
ACCCTGGGAATCAGCTGCTCCCTATCTAATCTATCCATGCATCGCATAATTTTAGAAACCGCTATCAGATCTCCCCGCAGCCTCCACCGCTCCAAAGGAAACAACCCAATTTTGTCCAGCCTGTCATGTTAGCACATCCCCCTCGACCAGGCAGCAGCTGGGTAAATAACTTCTGCGCCCTCTACAAAGCCTCAACAGCCTTCCTATAGTCGGCGGCCAGAGCCGTATGCAAAACTCTGTGGCCACGCCAGAGTTCTATGAAGTTGCAACATAAACTCTTGACTTTTAAACGCAATGCCTCGACGAAAAGAAGCAAACGTCGGTAACTGCCCTGTTGATCTTAGCCACTTTGAAGGAGCAACGAGCTTGGACCCCAAGGTCTCTCTGGTCAGTAACACTGTTAAGGGTCTCAACTTAACAATGTACTGTCTCCTTGCATTTACCCTTAATACTGACTAGGAGATCTAACACTTCCTTCTCCTTGAGGAGGAATACCTATGCCATAACATATTTATACACTGCACTCACCTGCTGCTCCTCCATGTCCTTTTCCTAGGTAAATACTAAGATAAAATACTCATGAAGTACCTGACTTACATTCTCTGCATCCAAGCGAATGTCCCATCTTTAGCCTTGAGTGGTCCTTCACACTCCCTCCTTATCATCTGACTCTTGATGTGTATATAGAATGCCTTGGGATTCACCTTAATCCAATTAACAGGGACATTTCATGGCCCGTCCTGGCTTCCCCAATTCCCTTCTTGGGTTCTTTTCTGACATGTTTATTATCCTTTTGTGCTCTGTTTGGTCATAACCTCCGAAACTTTCCTAACCCATCCATCTACATTTTCATCTCGGTCATTTATATACTTCACAAACAGTAGAGGTCCCTGCACTGATTCGGGAGAAACTTACTTTTCCCTTTTCTTCTTGACTAAATTCATCACCACTCTGGACAACCAAAGTTCTCTTATCTGTCCATCCCCATCCTTCTTTCTAACAGTAGCATACCTTTCTAGTCCTCTATAGACGTATCTCCACCCCAACACACATTCATTTGTATATACTTATTTTAATACTGTTATGAAGGTGAAGCAACTCTGAGGGGCCGAAGGGTACAAAGTTGCCCCCTCCTTTTTGAGAATCGCAAGATCGCTATTATTTCGGGTCTGAGACCCAGGAAATGAGAGAGAGACACCCAGAATACACAACCAGGTGGAATGTGTCCTGACATCAGCGGAACGGAACCACTGACTACTGCAATTGTCTCTTGGAGACAGAATTGTGTATTGACTACTGTACTATTCATTGAAACCCCTCAGCGGACAACCAGAATGGTCTGGTTCAGGGATTGCATCATCCCAACCTGATTGACATCTGAGACCCCGTGAGTAAGGATAAAAGAGGGGTCTGGGGAACACCCCTTTAGACGCACCAGGAGAAATGCTAGAAATCCCCTGACAGTGTTTTATAGCGAAAGCCAGTGAGAGCTCGTGTGTATCCTCCCTTGCCGGGGTAGCGGGCTCATCACGGAAGAACGGTTTAGCTAAAGGAGAGGCCACAATTGTACGGCCACAACAACGCGACACCTGGTGGATCGAAATCATAAAGGAAGGTTGGAAGAAACCCGTAGCGGTAACTGTTCCCATCCTATCTCTCTCTCTCTCCAACAATTGCAACACAGCGGTCCCCAACGGCTGCAGCCTGCATGAACTGAACAAACTTTATACTTCCATCGGACAATTCATTATCCCCTAGACAACGACAGAGCTTATTTCTTATTGATTATTATTATTATACCCGCACTTTTAGTTTTAGTATTGACGACGTATATTATCTGTATATTTATATTGATATTATTTTTGTGTATTTTTACTAATAAATACTGTTAAAAATAGTATCATCAGACTTCAACAGACCTCTCTATCTTTGCTGGTAAGTAACCCAGTTACGGGGTTCGTAACAATACTATATATAATAATATATATCATTTATAATCTTTTATTTATCTTCCTTATTGTGTTTTATAGGATATGTACGGACGGCTGTGTGGAGATATTTACCACCAAAGGAAGTGAAGGTGTTCCTGTTAGGGGGCATTCTGGAGTTAGGGTATATAGCAAATGTTAATTCTAACAGCAGCCATTCTTCAGGTTTGACTGTGGATTGCCGGTGGAATTTTAAACGCAGCTCAGAACAGTAGGCTTCCTGGAGTTTCAGATCAATCAGAAACAAAGATAACATTTCACTTAGACCTCAGATGCCTGTGAATGTGGCCTAGAGAAAGTGGGGATTAATATTCATTTCGAGTGACTGAGGTGTGGGTGCAAAGAAGGAGGTGTTTGATGACTCTATGTAATTCAAGGGAACCATTGTAGATATATTGTAGCTTTAGAATTATCGTGCCTTTGGTCTTCAGCATATAAAAGCAGGCCTATTTTCCAAGAGTATCTCGAATTATGAAGCCTGATGCTCGCTTTTGCTAAATAAACACCTCTGTATACACGAGTTCCAATGTCTCCACATTGACGTTCTACCTGTTACAACAATGTGCTTCTTTCCTCCGCTATACCCTGAGCCACCCTTAAGCCACCCTTAGCCAAGGTTTAACCCCGTAACTGGGTTACTTACCAGCAAAGATAGAGAGGTCTGTTGAAGTCTGATGATACTATTTTTAACAGTATTTATTAGTAAAATCCCCTGATCAGGGTTATTCAAAACCATGGAAGCAGGTGCTGGATGGTCGTGTGAGAAGCCGGTGTGGCAATGGAACAGGGTGAACCCAAACGCAGGACACAGACACTGAGGTAGAATAATCTAAAGTGTTTATTAACGGTTACAGGGAAGGACGGGGAGCAACGAAGGCTTGACCGGGGATCGAACCCGGGTCACTACAGTGGGAACGCAGCATTTATCCACTGAGCCAACGGAGAGTGTCGGCGGGCGGCGGAACGATGCAGAGCAGGGATGCTGACCCAGGTGTGAGTGTGGCTTGAGGAAAACAGCAGGCGGAAGTATGAACGAGTAGACAGGCGGCATGAAATGCTCCTATTAACACGGAAAGACAGAGTTAACACAGGCAAACAGCGTGGAAACGGAACTTGCAATGCAGAATTCTTAGCGATCGAGAGATAGGGTTAACAATAGAAAACAACATTGAAACAGAAATTAGAATAGACAATTCTAAGTGGTCACGTGACAGGGTTAGCACGGGCAAATAGTGCGGAAACAGAAAGAGTACACAATTATAAGTGGTCGAGAGAGAGAATTAACACAGGCAAACAGCGCGGGTGAATGGAAGAGCAGGAGGCAGGCAACACTTATCTTGACACAGAGCGTTAAATGGAAAGACAAACAGCAGACAATACTCTGCCACGGTCCCGACCGTTAATTCCCCGTTTTCTCCTAATTCCCTTTGATGGCGGCAGAGCTGGTTTTCATCAAGATCTTCAGCATAAGATATCCGGCTTTGCAACCACTAGTGGCCAGATCGTTGGTTTTGCCTGTGTGGTCATTAACGTTTCCCAGCCGCTTAGCGCTATGTGTTCTAATTTTGCTTCAGTACCGACAATTACAGGTGAAATACAGTCTCTTCCTTGCAAGATAATTTTTCTAAGCTCTACTCCAGTTCTGAGGTCTACCCGTGAAACTCAGTCACTTGGGTTCGCCTCATTCGTTGCATTCTTCGTGACACAGGGAGTCGCTGGAGCTAAACGGCAAACAGGAGACAGGCGGCAGGCAAAACTTACCTTGACACGGAGCATAGAAAGGGAAGCGGCAGACAATACTTTTCTGAACACGGAGAGACGGAGTTACGCAGGTAAACCTCGGTACTGAAGTGAACACAGAATACTCATCTTGACACGGAGAGACAGAGATACACAGGTGAACTTCGGTACTGCAGTAAAACTTAGAATACTTACCCTGACACGGGGAAACAGAGTTTCACAGGTAAACCTCAGTTCTGAAGTATAACTTAGAATACACCATTCTAAGCGGCTGGGAACGTGAATTACCACACAATCTGAAGCAACGATCTGGCAATGAGTGGATGCAAAGCCGGGGTTTTTATGCAGCAGGTTTAGAAGAGAATTGGGAGCCGCCATCAAGGAGCCCAGGAGAAAACGGGGCAAAGGGAATCAGGATAATAAGAGGAATTAACGGTCAGGCCATGACAGCTGGTGCATATCACAAGACCTAGTTATGCAACGATGGCACACAATCCCCGAAGGCTGGGGGTGCCACGCGTCTTCGAAAGACGCTTCCCAGAACAAGTCAATGGCAAACTACTTCTACAGAAAAATTTGCAAATACCAATCATGGTCGTGGAAAGACCATGATCACCCACATCATGAATGTACGTATATTTTATGCCTTGCATTTATTACCGCCACAAATCAACATGCTTCGCGGCATGTGTCAGTGATAATAAACCTGATTCTTATTCTGATGTTTTCTGTGGGACAGCAATTAAAATTGCCGTGGGACAAAAACGTGCAAAATGTGTTTCGTCTACACAGGAAATAGAGGCGCTAGGAATAGATCTTGTCCATGGTATCTCTTTGGTTAGAGCAGGAAATCTATTGGTGAGGTTCACTCCATGCCGCTTAAAACTGTCTACCCTCTCGATCGTACGAAGACAAGACTAACACTTAGGAGGCTTTAATCATAATCTGATGGTATTCACCCTACAATCTGAGAGTGACAAGCTAGAGTCAAGTTTCAGACGACATGGTAGTGTAATGGTTAACACAATGCTTTGCAATGCCAGTGACCAGGGGTATGTACCTGCCGCTGCCTGTGTGTTCCCCCCACCCCATGAGCACATGGGTTTTCTCTAGGTGCTCTGGTTTCCTTCCACGGTCCAAAGATGCAATGGTTGGTCGGTTAATTGGTGATTGTAAATTGTCCCGTGATTCGGCGAGAGTTACTGGGCAGTGTGGCTCAAAGGGTTGGATGGACCTGTTCTACACTGTGTCTCCATAAATAAATACAATAAATAATACAGTGGAGTAAATGGAATTACAGAAGCTTGTGAGAGGAACCGGCCAATGTTGATTGAAACGAGGTGACATCAGAGCAGCAAAGGCTGCTGTTTCTGAGAGCAATTCGGAAGGCACAGGATAGATACATCCCAAAAAAAAAGAGATTCTAAAGGGAGGATAAGTCAAGTCGAAGTCAACATAAAAGCAAATGGGAGGGCTTAAAATCGAACTAAAGCTGTTTTTAAATTCCAGCAGAAGGCAACTAAACAAAGGAGGGAAAGGGTGAAATATGAAGGTTAGCTAGTCATTAATATCCAAGAGGATACCAAAGATTTTGTCAGACATATGTAGGCCTCCGTTAGTCTCCTGAGACCATGGATTTCAGCCTTGGGAAGTTTCCAGGACGTAAACCTGGGGAAGGTTGTATGGAGGACCGACTGCTGCCCAAGCTGCAAGTCTCCCCTCTCCACGCTGCGACACCGATGTTGTCCATGGGAAGGGCATTAGGACACATACCAGCTTGGCACCGGTGTCGTCGCAGAGCAATGTGTTGTTAAGTGCCTTGTCAAGGACTCACATGCAGCCTCAGCCAAGGCTCGAACTGTGTTACCTTCAGGTCACGAGACGAGCGACTTAACCACTTGGCCACGCGCCAACACATGTCAGATATATAATGAGTAAAAGAGAGGTAAGAGTGGATATTGGACTACTGGAAAATGTCACTGGAGAGGTGGTAATGGGGGAACAAAAGAATTGTGAACTACTGGAAAATGTCACTGGAAAGGTAGTCATGGGGGACAAGACAACAGTGAACAACGAATCAGTCTTTACTGAGGACGACACTGAGAGAATCCTGGAGGTTTGAGAACGTCATCTGACTGTAGTTGCTATTAATAGTGTAAAGGTGCTTAGGAAGCTGAAAGCTCTGAAGTTAAATTGGGCGCCTGGACCTGATAGACTACACACCAATGATCTGAAAGTGGTAGTTAAAGCGATTGTGGAGGCATTCGTAATGATCTTTCAAAAATCACTAGATTCTGGCATGGTTTCAGAGGGCAGGAAAATTGCAAAAATCACTCTCCAGAATAGGACAGTGACAGAAGAAGGGGAATTATAGGTCAGTTAGCCTGCCCTCAGTGATTGGGTAGATATTGGAGGTGGTTGTTGAAGATGAGGCTTCGGGGTACTTGGGGGCACATGATAAAATAGACCGAAGGCAACATTGTTTCTTTCAGGGGAAATCTTTCCTGACAAATCAGTTAGAATTATTTGTGGAAATAACAAACAAGACAGACAAAGGAAAATCGGTGGATGTTGCTTACTTGGATCTTCAGAAAGCCTTTAACAAGGTGCCGCACGGGAGTCTGCTAAGCAAGGTAAGAGCCTATGGTATTACAGGAAAGATGCTAGTTTAAGCAGAGCATTAGCTGATTAGCAGGAAGCAAAGCGTAGGAATAAAGGGAGCTTTTTCTGATTAGCTACCAGTGACTTGTGCTCAGTGTGCGGACTGCTTTACTTTACGTTATATGTCAATGATTCGTATGACTGAATTGATGGCTTTGTTTGCGGATGGTACATGGACGGGCAGGTGGTATGACTTTGCAGAATGCAAAAAGAAACAGCAGATGGAATACAGGGTCAGGAAGTGTACCGTCATGCACTTTGGTAGAAGAAATAAAACTGTGGGCTATTCTCTAAACGGAGAGAAAATTCAACATTCTGAAATGAAAAGGAGCTTGAAAGTCCTCATGGAGGATCCCAAACGTTTAATTTGCAGTTTGAGTCTCTGGTAAAGAAGACAAATGTGATGTTAGTATTCCATTCAAGAGGACTAATGTATAAAAGCAAGAATGCAATATTGAGGCTTTATAGAGTATTGGTGAGATCTCTCTTGGAGTATTGTGAGTAGTTTTGGCCCCCTTGTCGAAGAAAGGAAGTAGTGACATTGGAAAGCGTTGAAAGCAGATTCACGAAAAAGTTTCATGAAATCAAAAGGCTTATCATGTGAGGAGCATTTGATCGCTGTGGTCCTGTTTCGCTGGAATTTAGAAGAATGGGGGCATGTCTCATTGAGACCCATCGAATGCTAAAGGCCTCAATAGAGCGAATGTGGAGAGGATGTTTCCTATTTTGGGGGAGCTTAGAACCACAATGCACAACTTCTGAAGAACCTTCACTTAGAATGGAAATGAGGAGGAATTTCTTTCGCCATAGTGATGCCAAAATGTTCGGTATATTTAAATTGGAGGATGACAGGTACTTGATTAGTAAATGTGGCAAAGGTTACCGGGGTGGGGGTAGCAGGAGAATGGGGTTGAAAGGGATAATAAATCAGCCATGATTGAATGGCTCATCAGACCTGATGGGACAAATAGCCAATCTCTTACCATCATATGGGCATCACTGTTGTTAAAGGTCCAGCCTTTAATTGTCCCCATATCTTTGAGATGCAGTTACACTACATATTTTCCCTGGGTAGCCTAAAATTTTACAATTTCAGGTAATCTGCTCCCCCTCTGTCCCATGCACCTAATCTACTCAGTTCCTCCTACACGCATCACCCTCCTTCTGCACACCACCCCCTCGATCTGCCTATCACCCACACAGCTCTCCCAATAGTTTCAGCCACCAACACACCACCCCTCACCCCCACTCCCCCGTGAGAAACTCCACTATGTTCCATGTATGTTCAGTCATATCAATCATTTTTATATATTTCCTAGTATACTTTATATTAGGGTGGAGGAGAGGGAAGACTTCACTACCAGAGGTGATGATAGCACTCCTGGTAGGGCACGTTCTAGAGTTAAGGTATATAACAAAGATTAATTTCAACAACAACCATTTTTCAGATTTGAATGTGATTTGCCCATTAATTTTAAATGCAGCTGGGAACAGTAGGCTTCCTGGAGTTGCAGATCAATTGCAAACAAAGGTAACACTTCACTGAGAACTCAGATGCTTGCGCATGCATGAATATAGTGAAGAGTCAGTGGAGATTAACATTGATTTTGGGTGTCTGAAGTGTGGGTGCAAAGAAGGAGATGTTTGATAACTACGTATATGTAATTCAAAGGAAGCATTGTAGATATATTGTAGCTATAGAATTATCGTGCTGTTACCTTTAATCTTCAGTATATAAAAATGTCATGCAATATTGGGTTGAGCAGTCCCCTTTTTACCAGTGTGTCTCAAATTTTGAAGCCTGCTGCTCGGTTTTACAAAATAAACATTCCCAAACCCGCCTGCTCCGGTGTCTCTCCAGTAACTTTGTTCACAGGTACAACATCACCCCTCCCTCCACCACCACCACCGCCAGCCTGCAGGCCACCCTTGGGCAAGGTGTAGCACCTGCCACCGCCCCATCCCCACCCACCCCCCGGATCAAGGTCACGTGAAGCCATGGGTGCAGATAGAGGGTGGTCATCTGAGCACCTCGTGCACATCTCAAGTCCGGGGTATGAGACCACTGACGCCAGGTAGAAACTCTCTGAAGAGTGTTGGTAATGGCTGAGGGTCACACATTTTGTAAAGGCACTGCCCAGAAAAAGGCAATGGCAAATCACTTCTGTAGAAAAATTTGCCATGAACAATCATGGTCATGGAAGGTCCATGATCACCCATATCATACAACAAGACACATAACGAACATCTGGGTAAACTTTATGTCTTGCATTTACCCAGCAAAAAAAACAACAAATTTCTCGACAATGCCAATGATAATAGACCTGATTCTCATTCTGACGATGTCTATGGGACGGTAATAAAAATTGCTGTGGGTCAAACACGTGCCAAGCGTGTTTCATCTCTGCAGGAAATAAAGGTGCTGATGCTATTTCCTGTCCATGGCATCCACGTAGTTAAACCAGGGCAGTCTGTTGGTGACGTTCACTACTCGGCACGCAATGCTGTCAACCCTCTTGATCATAAGAAAACATGAGTATCCTTCAAGAGGAATCTGATTAGATTAGATTAGATTAGGTTAGATTATTAGTGACTTAATTTGAATTGGTTAATGGTCCTGTGATTAGGCTAGGGTTAAATCAGTGGGGTGCTGGTGCAGTACGGCTCGGTGGACCGGAAGAGGGTATTCCGCGCTGTGTCTGAATACTTAACATTCCCCCACCCGCCCCAACACCCTGGACTCCAAAGCAGTTACTGAGTCAGAGATTTGATGCTAAACTGACTGCTTTATTGATAACACAGGGAAATGGTAGAAACAGGAAGAAAATTCACAAGCGCATGTTGCGGGTAGTAGGGGTTCCGGTTGAAGACGGTCGCTGCAAGGATCCCGGAAGCTGGAAGGAGAGAGGGTACCAGTTGGAACAGGGGGAGGGGGCAGGAGTGCTACCCAATCAAAATGAGAGGGTTAACTGGAGATGCGCAACCCAAAGAAGGACATGGAGGCCTGATCTTTCAACACTGAGCTTCTTTCCAGTTCCACCCACAACAAATCTCCCTTCTCCAGCTGTAAGAAGATGCTACACATGGACAGCTGGGTAGTGCTGCGCGGGGAAAACACGTGAGGGGAATAGCTGAAAGCAGTATCACAGAAAAGATCTATATTCTGCATCTGGGCCACGGTGCCGCGCCTGGGCAGAAAGGAAACGGCAAAGAAGTAAAAGCCCGCTTCGGGGAAAGTGAAGATCCCGGTGTCACTGTTGTAGCTGCCCTCTCGGTTCAGCTGCACCTGGTCGAAGAGAATAGGGTTCCCTGGTTCCGATGGAACGTTCATGGCTCTGCGAGTGACTATGAAGTAGACGACATGGCGACGATCCTGGCTCTCTTCTGGTGGGCAGAGAGGACAGAGGTTAGGATCAAATACTGCTCGCTGGGACCTCTATAACTGGTCACTGGCTGGTTATTGATACATGGACCAAGACAACTATGATCGAACAGACACCAGTGCAGGAATAACAGTATTTATGCCCGCCAAATGATGCCGAGCTAATTAAACTCATAATTAACTGCCTAATTAAGCCAATCACTTCTGACAAATAGACCTCCATTCTCCGCACATTCAGATATCGTTCTGCACTCAACGGCCACTTTATTAGGTACAGCTCTACACCTTCTGGTTAATGGGAGTATCTGATCAGTCAATCACATGGCAGCAACTAAATGCATAAAAGCAGGCCGACATGGTCAAGAGGTTCAGTTGGTGTTCAGACCAAAAATCAGAATGGCGTACAACTGTGATCTAAGTGACTTTGACCGTGGAATGATAGTTCGTGCCAGACGATGGTGGCATGAGTATTTCAGAAACTTCTTTTCTCCTGCTTTCCTTTTTACAAACAGTCTCTAATGTTCATTGCAAATAATACAAATAAAACAAAAAAAAATCCAGTGACCGGCAGTTGTCTGGGTGAAAACGCATTGTTAATCAGGAGATCCGAGAATGGGCAGTCTGGGTCAAACTGACATGAAGGCAACAACAACTCAAGTAACCACAGACTGCAACAGTGAAGTTCATTAGGGCATCTCTGAACGCACAAAGCTTCGAACGTTGACATGGATGGGCTACAGTGAAGACCATGAGCACACAGTCAATGGCCACTTCATGAGGTACAGGAGGTACTGAGTGTATTCAATGTAGCGAGGTGACCAGAACTGCACAGAGTGTTCCAAATTAGACCCCTTCAACTGTAACTTTACATCCTAAATCCTGAACCTAACATGAAAGAGCAGCCTTCACAACTCAATCCACCTATGATGCCACTATCATGGGATGACCTGAAGTGAACATAATATTCCAGATGTGGTACAACCAGGGTTACTTAAAGCTGCAGAATAGCTGCCTGATTCTTGAACTCAGTGCCTTAACTACTAAAGGCACACATGAAAAATACACTCAGTGGCAACTTTATTAACCATATAACAATTATAGCAAGGAAAAAGGCCATCCCGGCCCTTCTAGTCCATGCCCAACACTGACTCTCACCTAGTCCTACCGACCTGCACTCAGCCCATAACCCTCCATTGCTTTCCTGTCCATAGACTTATCCAATTTTACTTTAACTGACAATATCGAACTTACCTCTACCACTTCTACTGGAAGCTCGTTCCACACAGCTACCACTCTCTGGGTAAAGAAGTCCACCCTCGTGTTACCCCTAAACTTTTGCCCCTTAACTCTCAACTCATGTCCTCTTGTTTGAATCTCCCCTACTCTCAATGAAAAAAAGCCTATCCACATCAACTCTATCTATCCCCCTCATAATTTTAAATACCTCTATCAAGTTCCCCCTCAACCTTCTACGCTCTAAAGAATAAAGACCTAACTTGTTCGACCTTTCTCTGTCACTTAAGTGCTGAAACCCAGGTAGCATTCTAGGAAATCTTTTCTGTATTCTCTCTATTTTGTTGACATCTTTCGTATAATTCGGTGACCAGAACTGTACACTCCAATTTGGCCTTACCAATGCCTTGTAGAATTTTAACATTACATCCCAACTCCTATACTCAATGCTCTGATTTATAAAGGCCCACGTACCAAAAGCTTTCTTCACCACCCTATCCACATGAGAGTCCACCTTCAGGGAACTATGCACCATGTTCTAATGCACATATCACTCTGTTCTAATGCAATCTTCACTGCCCAACCATTTACCATGTATGTCCTATTTTGATTAGTCCTACCAAAATGTAGCACCCCACGCTTATCAGCATTAAACTCCATCTGCCATCTTTCAGCCCACTCTTCTAACTGGCCTAAATCTCTCTGCAACCTTTGTAAATCTACTTCATTATCCACAACACCATCTATCTTAGTATCATCTACATATTTACTAATCCAATTTACCACCCCATCATCCAGATCATTAATGTATATGACAAACAACATTGGACCCAGTACAGATCATTGAGGCACACCACTAGTCACCGGCCTCCAACCGGACAAACAGTTATCCACCACTACACTCTGGCATCTCCCATCCAGCCACTGTTGAATCCATTTTACTACTTTAATATTAATACCTAACAATTCAACCTTCCTAACTAACCTTCCGTGTGGAACCTTGTCAAAGTCCTTACTGAAGTCAATATAGACAACATCCACTGCTTTACCCTCATCAACTTTCCTAGTAACCTCTTCAAAAAATTCAATAAGATTTGTCAAACATGACATTCCATGCACTAATCCATGTTGACTGTTCCTAATCAGACCCTGTCTATCCAGATAATTATATACACCATCTGTAAGAATACTTTCCATTAATTTACCCACCACTGATGTCAAACTTACAGGCTGATAATTGCTAGTTTTACTCTTAGAACCCTTTTTAAACAATGGAACAACATGAGCAATACGCCAATCCTCCAGCACCATCCCCGTTTCTATTGTCATTTGAAAGATTTCTGTCAGAGCCCCTGCTATTTCTACACTAAATTCCCTCAAGATCCTAGGGAATGTCCTGTCAGGATCCGGAGACCTATCCAGTTTTATATTCCTTAAAAGCGCCAGTACTTCCTGTTCTTTAATCATCATAATTTCTATAACTTCCCTACTTATTTTCCTTACCTTACACAATTCTATATCGGTCTCCTTATTGAATACCAAAGAAAAGAAATTGTTCAAAATTTCCCCCCATCTTTTTTTGGTTTCACACATAGCTGTCCACTCTGATTCTCTAAGGGACCAATTTTATCCCTCAATATCCTTTTGCTATTAATATAACTGTAGAAACTCTTTGGATTTATTTTCACCTTACTTGCCAAAGCAACTTCGTGTCTTCTTTTAGCTTTTCTAATTTCTTTCTTTTTACATTCTTTATATTCCTCGAGCACCTCATTTACTCCATGCTGTCTATATATATTGTAGATATCTCTATTTTTCCGAACCAAGTCTCCAATATCCCTTGAATATCATGACTCTCTCAAACTTTTAACCTTTCCTTTCAACCTGACAGGAACATAAAGATTCTGTACTCTCAAAATTTTGCCTTTAAGTGACCTCCATTTCTCTATTACATCCTTCCCATAAAACAAATTGTCCCAATCCACGCCTTCTAAATCCTTTTGCATCTCCTCAAAGTTAGCCTTTCTCCAATCAAAAATCTCACCCTGGGTCCAGTCCTATCCTTCTCCATAATTATATTGAAACTAATGTCATTCAGATCACTGGACCTGAAGTGCTCCCCAACACATACCTCCGTCACCTGGCCTATCTCCTTCCCTGACAGGAGATCCAACACTGCCCCTTCTCTAGGTGATACCTCTACCTCACTCAAATAGCCTCCCTAGACGAACCCTCTAATCTATCCTGCCAGAGCACCGCTGTAACATATTCTCTGACATGCAATGCAACACCTTCCCCTCTAGTCCCTCCTACTCTATCACACCTGAAGAATCGAAATCCAGGAATATTTAGCTGCCAATCTCACCCCTCCTCAACCATGTTTCACTAAAAGCTACAACATCATATTTCCAGGTATCAGTCCATGCTCTAAGCTCATCCACCTTTCTTACAATGCTCCTAGCATTAAAATAAATACATTTAAGAAATTATCCACCTCTTACACATCTGTCCCTACACTCTGATTCCCTTCCCCCCTTGTATCTGGTTTAAATCCACTGGAGCCTCTCTAGCAAACCTACCTGCAAGAATATTTGTCCGCACACCCCCCCCCCCACCCCCAACCAGTTCAGATGTAAACAGTCCCACCGGAACAGGTCCCACCTTCCCTGGAAAACTGCCCAATTATCTATAAATTATCTATAAATCTGAAGCCCTCCCTCCTGCACCATGTCTTCAGCCACATGTTGGACTACACTATCTTACTATTTCTCAACCCGACTACACGTGGCACTGGCAGAAGTCCTGACATTGCTATCCTGGAGGTCTTGTCCTTTAACTTGGCGCCCAACTCCCTAAACTCACTTTTCAGGACCTCCTCACTCTTCCTACCCACGTCATTGGTCCCTACATGGACCTCAACATCCGGCTGCTCACCCTCCCTCTTGAGAATACTGAGAACTCGATACACCTGTACACCTGCTCGTTAAGGCAGATATCTAAATAGCCAATCACATGTCAGCAATTCAAAGCATAAAAGCACGAGGACGTGGTCAAGGGGTTCCTGCTGCTGTTCAACCCAAACTTTAGAATGGGGAAGCAGTGTGAACTAAGTGACAGATTGTGGAAAGATTGTTGGTGTCAGATCGGACGGTTTCAGTATCTCAGATACTGCTGCTCCCCTGGGATTTTTGTGCGCAAAACATTCACAGAGATTAGTGTCAAAAACAAAAAATAAATCCAGTGAGCGGCAGTTCTGTGAGCAAAAATAAAGTGCCTTGTTAATGAGAGAAGTCAGCGTAGAATGCCCAGACTGGTTCGAGCTGTGAGGAAGGCAACAGTAACTCAAGTAACCATTCAATGCAACAGTCGTGTGCAGAGGAGTATCTCTGAATGCACAACATGTCGTACCTTGATGTGGATGGGCTACAGCAGTAGACCACGAACCTACTCTCAGTGACCACATTATTGGGTGCGGGAGGTCACTCATAATGCGGCCACAAAGTGCTACTTCCTGGCTGTTGAACCCAGTGCCTTGACTAACTAAGACAACACCCTATATATTTGCTTATCACCCAGACAGCTCAATCCACACATCCAGGGAACATAAAACGTGAACACGAACAGCTGTCGTGTCAAGTTTAATTGCACCGGAATAAGACGCTTTCTATGGCGGATCTAGATATGCTGGTATAGTTATGAGGGTCGCACTGAATTTCCACAGCCTCCTGGCGAAGTAGTGAGCTTTCCTGACTGTAGCATACACGTGGTTTGACAACAAGTTTCCGCTAACATTTACAACATAGAATGCAAAGCTCTCGACCGTCTGCACTCCAGAACCAGTGGCAGAGACAGAGGCGTGTCCTCTTCTCCACTTGTTTGGCCAATATCGAAATGAAAGGCTGAAGGCGTGTTTAAATTAGGCAGCTGAAGGGTCACTTCATGTGCCACCCAAAACACAGCCACCAATACCTGCTGTCAAGCCCACCCACCAATCAATGGTAAGATAACCACTGGGGCAGCACGTGATTGGCTAATTCTGGGCCAATGGGAAGGATGAAGCGTTGCCCCAAGATCCAATTATTTGGGGATTTCTGAGAAGACACCGACTCAATGGACTGAATGTCCCCTTTATGCGTTGTCAGGGAAGACGAGTTAGTGGGTGTTGGTGGGGGGCAGAACTCTGATTTCTGACTGTGTAATGTGATTGCTTCAATTCCCACAGTCCGCCTGAGAATGGGACAGTTCCCACTGGGCTGAGCAAGAGCCAAGGAAAGGTGGTGCCCGATCGACACTTACCATTCTCCAGGTGATGCTCCCATGCGGAGACACGGGCCTTCAGCTCATCCTGTAGAGACAAGGGGTGAGACATGGGTCCCATAGAATGTCCTCACTGGAACAGCTTCTACAGGTCATACAGAGAGTGAAACTCCCTCCACACCGTCGCATCACACACTCCCGGGGTTAGACACAGAGTGAAACTCCCTCCACACTATCCCATCACACACTCCCGGGGTCAGACACAGAGTGAAACCCCCTCCACACCGTCGCATCACACACTCCCGGGGTCAGACACAGAGTGAAGCTCCCTCCACACCGTCGCATCACACACTCCCGGGGTCAGACACAGAGTGAAACTCCCCCCACACTGTCCCATCACACACTCCCGGGGTCAGACACAGGGTGAAGCTCCCTCCACACTGTCCCATCACACACTCCCGGGGTCAGATACAGTGAAGCTCCCTCCACACTGTCCTATCACACATTCCCGGGGTCAGACACAGAGTGAAGCTCCCTCCACACAGTCGCATCACACACTCCCGGGGTCAGACACAGAGTGAAACTCCCTCCACACCGTCCCATCACACATTCCTGGGGTCAGACACAGAGTGAAGCTCCCTCCACACCATCCCATCACACACTCCCGGGGTCAGACACAGAGTGAAGCTCCCTCCACACCGTCCCATCACACACTCCCGGGGTCAGACACAGAGTGAAGCTCCCTCCACACTGTCCCATCACACATTCCCGGGGTCAGACACAGAGTGAAGCTCCCTCCATACCGTCCCATCACACACTCCCGGGGTCAGACACAGAGTGAAGCTCCCTCCATACCGTCCCATCACACACTCCCGGGGTCAGACACAGAGTGAAGCTCCCTCCATACCGTCCCATCACACACTCCCGGGGTCAGACACAAAGTGAAACTCCCTCTACACCGTCCCATCACACACTCCCGGGGTCAGACACAGAGTGAAGCTCCCTCCACACCGTCCCATCACACACTCCCGGGGTCAGACACAGAGTGAAGCTCCCTCCATAACGTCCCATCACACACTCCCGGGGTCAGACACAGAGTGAAGCTCCCTCCACACCATCCCATCACACACTCCCGGGGTCAGACACAGAGTGAAGCTCCCTCCACACTGTCCCATCACACACTCCCGGGGTCAGATACAGTGAAGCTCCCTCCACACTGCCCCATCACACACTCCTGGGGTCAGACATAGAGTGAAGCTCCCTCCATACTGTCCTATCACACATTCCCGGGGTCAGACACAGAGTGAAGCTCCCTCCACACCGTCGCATCACACACTCCCGGGGTCAGACACAGAGTGAAACTCCCTCCACACCGTCCCATCACACACTCCCGGGGTCAGACACAGAGTGAAACTCCCTCCACACCGTCGCATCACACACTCCCGGGGTCAGACACAGAGTGAAACTCCCTCCACACCGTCCCATCACACACTCCCGGGGTCAGACACAGAGTGAAGCTCCCTCCACACCGTCGCATCACACACTCCCGGGGTCAGACACAGAGTGAAACTCCCTCCACACTGCCCCATCACACACTCCTGGGGTCAGACATAGAGTGAAGCTCCCTCCATACTGTCCTATCACACATTCCCGGGGTCAGACACAGAGTGAAGCTCCCTCCACACCGTCGCATCACACACTCCCGGGGTCAGACACAGAGTGAAACTCCCTCCACACCGTCCCATCACACACTCCCGGGGTCAGACACAGAGTGAAGCTCCCTCCACACTGTCCCATCACACACTCCCGAGGTCAGCCACTCAATGATACTCCCTCCACCCTGTGCTCAACACACTCCTGGTGTCAGGCACAGAGAAGAGCTCCCTTTTACTGAGGGCCAGACAGGAGGTATGGTGGTCCCAGCAGACATGCTGGACTAGTATGTTGTCATGCAGGTGCCAGGGTCTAAGATGTAAGAGTGGCTGCCGAACATTCTGGAGATGCAGGTTGAACAGAGGTCAGTTTACACATCAGTATGATTGAAACAGGTAGAACAAGGGATGATGTCCTACCAAAGGTGTTGGGAAAGAGGTGAAGCAGCAGGCCTCAAAGGAAATGATCTCTGGATCGTTTTTGGTACCATGTAGCAGGAAATTCCGAAATAGAAGGATGGGTCAGATGACCGTGTGGCTGAGGTGCTGATGCAAGAGGAAGGGAAACGGGTTCTTGGGTCATTGGGGTCTCTTCTGGGACAAGGGCAACTTGTACAAGAGGGACGTGGTGCACTTGAACCAGAGAGGAACCGAGTGTATTATTGGTAGAAAAGCCTGTGCTGCACGGGAGGATTTAAACTAGATTGGCAGCGGACGGAACTCTGACCAAAACAGGGGATAAAGTAGTAGCCAGGCAGAGTAAATTTGATAATCGATGTTGGATTTGACTGCTGAATTGTTAGAACGTTCTATTTAATTGTTGATTTCTTTGCCATTTAACAATTAATTGTCTAACTGTGTTTTATTTATTTATTGTATTTTAATTAGTTCTTATTTGCGTCTAACGGTTTAATATGCCCCATGGTGGTTATATTGATAGAATACCGGAAGCTTGTCTTGGAACTCCTTCACCGAAGTACGTGCTTTCGCATTGGTTAACTCTTATCTACAGATTTCAACAGACTGGTTATAAAAATAGTTACTCCATGCAGGGCGCCATGTTAGCACTTTGTCTCTCCTTTCACTTCCTGTTTTCAATTTTCTTTTGTCCAATCAATAAAACGACCTGGAAGCAACAAGAATTCTGCCTCTTTCCTGACTTCTGAAAGAACTTTGGATTAAAATCATCAGGATCCAACCTCAGGATTGTCCGGAAATAAGTAACTGGAGAGAAAGGGTACTCATTGAAGGCACATTTCTTTCAACGCCCGGGCATTAACAGGAAAGGTGGACAAACTCAGCGTGGGTCGACTCCAGAGGACAGGGTGTTTAAGCATAACAGAAATCGAATAACAGAAAGGATGGACTGGCGGCTCAAAGCTCCGGAACGCAAGTGTGACAGAAATGCAGGTAAGCAAAGAGGGCTTTTGACAAGAGGATGTAACAATGCTGGTGAGAGATGATACCCTCCGAGCGGGGATATCATGCAGAAAGGTTGTGTTGGTTGAGCTCAGATACTAGAAAGGGACAGTCATTCTCGTGGGGTAGTATTATCAACACTTGCCCTCAAGTAGATAGCAAGAGCCTGCAGTAAAGGTATGTGGAGAAATGACTGAAAATTAGACCATTATTCATAGCAGCAGATTTAGGCCATTCAGCCCATCGGGTCTACTGAACCTGTCCATCATGGCTGATTTATTATCCCTCTCTCTTTCATTCTCCCAGTAACGTTCGGTGCCCTAACTAATTAAAAAAACCATCAACCTCTGTTTTATGTATACCCAATGACAGCCTCCGCAGCTGTCTCTGGCAATGAATTCCACAGATTCGCCACCCTCTGGCTAAAGAACTTCCTCCTCATCTCCATTTTAAAGCGATGTTCTTCTATTCTGACGCTGTACACTCTGGTCCGAGGCTCCCCAACTAAAGGAAACAACCTCTCCGCATCCACTCTATCTAACTATTTCAATATTCGATAGCTTTCAATGAGATTCCCCTCATTCTTTTCAACTCTGGAGATTCCAGGCCCACTCCTCATAGGTTAACCATTTCATTGCCGGGATCATTCTTATGAACCTCCTCTGGACCCTCTCCAATGCCAGCACATGCTTTCTCAGAGAACGGGCCCAAAACAGCTTCAAGAGCAGTCTGCCCAATGCCATAAAAAGCCCCAGCACTACATCCTTGCTCTTATTATCTAGTCCTCCCAGAATGAATGATAACATTCCATTTGTTTTCCTCACCACCGTCTCAACCAGCAAGTTAACCATCCGGCAAATCAGAATCAGAATCAGGTTTATTATCACCAGCATGTGACGTGAAATTTGTTAACTTAGCAGCTGCAGTTTGATGTAATGCATAATCTAGCAGAGAGAGAAAAATAATAATAAATAAAATAAAACATAATAATAAATAAACAAGTAAATCAATGATGTATATTGAATAGATTATTTAAAAAACAGGCAAAAACAGAAATGCTGTCTATTCAAAAAGTGAGTCAGTGCCCAAAGCTTCAAGGTCCATTTAGGAATCGGATGGCAGAGGGGAAGAAGTTGTTCCTGAATCGCTGAGTGTGAGCCTTCAGGCTTCTGTATCTCCTACACACAAAATGCTCAGCAGATGCTGGGGTCAAAGCAACACACACAACATGCTGAAGGAACTCAGCAGGGCAGGCAGCATCCGTGGAAACGAGCAGTCAACGTTTCAGCCGAGACCCGTCGAGACCCATTCCACACATCCACAACTCTCTGGGTGAAAAACTTTTTCCTCAACTCTGTTCTAAATGGCCTACCCCTTATCCTTAAACTGTGACCTCTGGTTCTGGACTCACCCAACATCGGGAAAATGTTTCCTGCCCCTAGCATGTCCAATCCCTTAATAGTCTTATGTTTCAATCAGATCCCCTCTCATCCTTCTAAATTCCAGTGTAATTATGAACTCTACCACACTATTTTTGCTCTCTATTTGCACTACTTATTTAATTTAATGTCTATTGCACTGTGTAAATGTTTTAAACACCTTTATAATGTATCGGCAGTGCCTAAGACTTTGACAAGACACTGTAGTAATTTTATGTATTGCACTGTACTGCAAAACAAGAAACACAAATTTCAGGACATACTTGAGTGATGATAAACCTAATTCTGATATGGGTCACTATTGTGGACTGAGAGTGGGAAGTAGGCAGGGAGAGAGGAATCATGGTTGGGAAACGGGGAAAGGAGAGGGGAGGGATCAGGAAGCACCAGAGGGAAATTCTGTAATGATCAATAAATCAGATGTTGGAATCAAATAACCTTGCCTGGTGCTTCAGGGCTGGGTGTGTCTGCACCCGCGCCCCTGGCACTTGCTCTTTGCCATTTGTCCTACACCACCCTCGCCATTCCTAATATCCTTTACTCCCACCAGATAAACTAACTCGCTCTCTGCTCCATATTAACAAACACCGTGCTGTGCAAAAGTCCAAGACTGCATTGACTATACACAGTATATGAGCCTAAGACATATGCACAGGACTGAACATTTCTTATAGTAATCTATAGTTTGTTTTGATGCATTGCAATGTGCTGCTGAAGGAAATCAGCAAATTTCAGCAAATACAAAATCTGATCGACTTTAAACCTGACTGTGATTCTGATTGTCTTTCTGTTCCCAGTGCATACTTCGGATCCAGATGACAGAGTGAAGCTCCCTCTGACGCATCCCACACTACCAGGGTCCGAAACAGAGTGAAGCTCCCTCCACACCATCCCATCACTCAGTACTGGGGTCAGACACGGAATGAAGCTCCCCCTGCACCATCCCATCACACACTACGGGTCAGACATGGAATAAAGCTCCCTCTACACCGTCCAATCACGCAAAACTGAGATTAGACATGGAATGAAGCTCCCTCTACACCATCCCATCACAAACTCTGAAAGACAAACATAGAATGAGAATACTTCTGTCGCATCACACACTCCCGGGGTCAGACACTAGGTGGCGCTCCCTCCACACCGTCCCATCACACACTCCCGGGGTCAGACACAGAGTGAAACTCCCTCCACACCGTCCCATCACACACTCCCGGGGTCAGACACTAGGTGGCGCTCCCTCCACACCGTCCCATCACACACTCCCGGGGTCAGACACAGAGTGAAGCTCCCTCCACACCGTCCCATCACACACTCCCGGGGTCAGTCACAGAGTGAAACTCCCTCCACACCATCCCATCACACACTCCCGGGGTCAGACACAGAGTGAAGCTCCCTCCACACCGTCCCATCACACACTCCCGGGGTCAGACACTAGGTGGCGCTCCCTCCACACCGTCCCATCACACACTCCCGGGGTCAGACACAGAGTGAAACTCCCTCCACACCGTCCCATCACACACTCCCGGGGTCAGACACAGAGTGAAACTCCCTCCACACCGTCCCATCACACACTCCCGGGGTCAGACACAGAGTGAAACTCCCTCCACACCGTCCCATCGTGCAGTCCTGGAGTTAGACATTGGGTGAAACTTGATCTATACTGTACTCCCCCCAGACCCCCGCCATCAGTGGTTATCTACAAACCTGGTGATGATGCGCGGAATTCTCACCAGTGTGGTGCAAATATGCCATCTTGGTGGACATCGAGATGCTGAGAATGAACAGAACCACCTGTGTGAAAAAGAGGACAATAAGGTAAATGTCAGGAATAAACCCCCATCGCTTCCTCCCCAATCACCTGCCATCCTTTGGCTAGGACCCCGACATTCTCCTTGGCCCAGAAATCCATCGCGACCACTTCTAGCACGTCCGCCCTCTCCGATGCCTCCTGCCCTCACTCCTGTGCCCTTTAAACAGTTACGGAGGGACAGGAGTTGACGTAACTTCCTCAGAACTCCACAGACACACATGCACACACAACGTGCGTATGAGAACCTGACCAATCAGGGTATTCGTAGTTCTTCCCTCGGGCTCAGATTGTGCCTCCACTCTGCCAAGACACCGCCTGCCTTTGTTTCCATGTAATGCATCCTTTGTGGAGCTGATGGGGCAGCATCTCTGTCCTGTTCGGGAGAGGCCAAAAATGCTTGGAAATGTTATCCTTTTGCAATAGAAAGGCTTCATAGAGTCATGGAGTCAGAGATAGGTACGCCACAGAAACGGTTCTCTTTGGCCCATCTAGTCCATGCTAAAACCAGCTACTCCCATCAACCTGCACCCAGACCGAAGACCTCCATATCCTTCTCATCCATATATCTATCCAAGCTTCACTTCAACGTGGACATTGATCTCGCATACACCACTTGTGCTGGTGGCTCGTTCCACACGCTGACTGAAGAGATTTCCCCTCATTTTTACCTCTCAACCCTAACCCATGACCTCTGGTTGTAGGCCCACCCAACCTCAGTGGTGAAAGTCTGCTTGCATTTACCCTATCTACACCCCTCATAATTTTGTATCCCTCCATCAAATCTCCTTTCAATTTTCTATTTTCTCAAGAATAAAGTCCTAACCTATTCAATTTTTCCTTATACCTCTAGTCCTCCAGACCTGGCAAATCCTTGTACTCTATCAACCTGATTTACAATTTTCCTGTGATCAGGTGACCGAAACTCCATAGAATACTCCAAATTAGGCCTCTCAGATGTCTTATACAACTTCAACATTACATCCCATCTCCTGTATTCAATACTTTGATTTATGAAGGCCAATGTGCCAAAAGCTTTCTTTGCAAGCATATCAACCGTGAAGTCCGTACTGGCTCAGGAATGTCCCTTAGGCCCTGCAAGGGTATGCAAGTCCATTCTACTCCTCACCCAAGATCACCCTGGAATCGGCCCTGTGGACTCGTGAGGCTCAGGTCAGGAAATCAAAGGAGCTGGACTCCTCCCTCCTCCGCTGGCCTGCAGGTCACCCTTGGGCAAGGTGTAGCACCTGCTTACCCCCCCCCCCCCCACCACTACCACCACTCAATCAGGGTCACTTGAAGCCTCGGGAGCAAGTGGTGGATGGTTGTACGAGCTGCCGGTGCATATCACAAGTCCTGGTTTTGCAAACACTGCCCAGAAGAAGGCAATGGCAAACAATCTCTGTAGAAAAAGTTGCCAAGGACAATGATGACCGCCCACGGCGTACAACAAGGCACATAGTGATGATAATGGGTATAATGTATGATAAAGATGAACTTAATCTCTCAAGGCCTTGCCGTTCACTTGCCTGCCTGTACTGTGCTTCCTCCTTAACACACATATCACAGCCAAGGGTCAGCCATGATCTTATTGAATGGTGGAGCAGAGTTGACGAGCCAGATAGCCTACTCCTGCTCCTATTTCTTAAGTTCTTATGTTAGAGTATTGGTTACAGCTGGGGTCACCCATCTTCAAATGACACTGCCCAGGAGTAGACAATGACAAACCACTTCTGTGGAAAAATTTGCTAACGACAGTCATGGTCATGAAAAGACGATGATCACCCACCTCAGCACAAGGCACATGAAGATGTATATTTGATCATGATGTATATTTAAAGATAAACTCAGTCTTTCGATCTACCATGTCAAGGCCTTGGTACTTCACTTGCCTATCTGCAGGCACTTGCTCTGTAACACACATGGTGCAACTAAGGGTTGTTTTAAAGAAAGGACTTTCCTTCAGTGAGCACATGGATTTTATTTTCTTGGTGCAGCCTCGTGAGTATGCAATGTTCCTTGGACTGCTTACATTTTATGTCCAATTGTTTGTCTTTAGACTGGCTCTGGGTTTTCACTTTATTTTGCTGGTATCTCATTTGAGATCATGGGGATAGTTGGGCTCTCTTCATATTTATCACTTTAATTCAACACAGGGTAACTAAATTGGCACGAGATTTTCAATTTCGGTTCTTAAGATTCAGACACTGAGCCCAAACGAAAGTCATCAACAAAATATTTTTAGCTGAGTTGGACTACAGCAAAGCATCAGCAGCATTATAGAATCATTCCTTTTTGCACCTTGTGGAGCAGCGGGCAACATTTCTTCCACTTATTTTTTTCCCCAGACTGAAGATTCAGGATTTGAAGTTCAGGATTCAAGATTCTGCATTTGGGATGTGGGATTTGGCATTCAGGATTTGGGATTCGTCGTTGTTCAGTACACAAACGTAAAGCAGAATGAGATGATTGTTGCTGCAGATCCTATACACCATAAAAAATGCAACAACACAATAAATATAAACAGTGCGTGTGTGCGTGTGTGTGTGTGTGTGTGTCTACCCTACCCCCCTCCACAACTGAGTAGGAGACTCAGAGGAGAATTGACCAGCCAGCAAAAGTGAAGAGGTGAATTCGATAGCCATCATATCTGGTCAGAACAAACTTGGCAGACACTCAGTAGCCACTTCGTTATCTACATCTGTAAACTTTCTCCTTATTGAAAATATCTAACCAGTCACTCAGGTGGCAGCACCTGGATGCACAGAAGCATGCAGACTTGGTCAAGAGGTTCAGTTGTTGTTCAGACCAAACATCAGAATGGGGGAAGGAATGTGATCGAAGTGACTTTGACCGTGGAAGGACTGTTGGTGCCAGACAGAAACTGCTGATCTCTTTGGATTTTCAGACTCAACAGTCTCCAGAGTTTACAGGGAATGCTACAGGAAGTGAAAGTACCATCCGGTGAGTGTGGGCTAAAATGAGGGAGGTGAGAGGAGAATGGCCAGACTGCTTCAAGCTGACAGGAAGATGAAAAGTTTGAAAAGCCTCAGGCTGCTGGACCGATCTTTCGCAAGCAGCTGGTCTCTATTCAGTCTTTGCCAAGAACACATTGTGTGCCTCTCTAATGACAGCCAGGGTGCCAAGCTGATTATTTCACCAGAGGTATGAGGAAGAACCATCTACAAAAAGGAGAAGGAAGCAAAAGCACGTTATAGTTCAACGGAGGGTCTTTTGACAGTGTAGACAAAGATATGTCTTTCCCACTGCCAAAACACTGACTTCTCATTACAGCCACATTCTCAAAGATTGCCAAAGAATGAATCAGCCACAATTAACTGGTGGGGCAGACTCAATGGGCCAAATGGCCTATTCTGCTCATATATCTCATGGTCTTATGGTCTAATACTGACATAGAATATGAGGCAAGGGGTCCACGTACTCCAGCTTGGGGACCCCTGCTCTAAACCGTGCAGACATTTGTTGCACTTCCGCTGACAGGTGGGTTCATACACTCAGCACCCTGACTGGACAGACGTGCCCTTTAAAACTTTCCCCTTTCACTTTCAACCTGTGACCTCTCGTTTTAGACTTCTCTACTCTTGGAAGAAAAGAAACACTGACTATTCACTACCGCAAAAGGTTTCGGCCAGACACGTTGACTGTTTATTCATTTCCATAGATGTTGTTGGACTCACTCAGTTCCTCCAGTATTTTGTGTCTGTCGCTCTGGATTGGCAGCATCTGCAGAATCCCTTGTTTCTCTCATCCTGCCCCTGGTGGTTTTATACTGTCACCCCTCATTAGCCTACGCTCCAGGGTGAACAGATTTCGCCGGCCTCTTCTCGTAAATGAGCTATTTCCTTTAAATGACCTAATGTCATCAAATGTCAAATATCCACTCCAAGTTGTTACAAGTCAACTTGCATATCTAGGTGTAACAATTACTAAAACCTTCAAGAATTTATTTGAAGAAATCTTAAACCCCTTATTGAATTATGTGAAAAAGACGTTTTCTAAATGGTCTCCTCTTTCTTTCTCCCTAATTGGCAAAATTAATTTGATTAAAATCAAGATTCTTCCTAAATTTTTATATTTTTTTCAGGCTTTACCTATTTTTATTCCTAAGACCTACTTTGATTCTTTAGATGCAATTTTAACATCTTATATTTGGAATAAAAAACATGCTCGTTTAAGTAAAGTTTACCTACAAAGCAATAAAGAGATGGGTGGATTAGCCCTACCCAATTTTAGGTTTTACTATTGGGCTGCCAATTTAAGGAATATTACTTTTTGGTGCTATTATATTTATCGTAAAGATTGCCCATCATGGGTTTCCTTACAAGTTAATTCTGTAAAAATTTCCTCTATTGTCTCTCTTCTTGGATCATGTTCATCTTTTTCAGCAAAAAAAAACAACAGATAATATAATTGTTAAGCAAAGTTTAAGGATCTGGTCTCAATTTAGAAAAAAAATTTTGGTTTAGTGAATTATTCATTATCATCTCCCATTTTCCTTAATTATTTTTTTATCCCTTCCTTGACTGACAAAGTCTTTAAAGATTGGGATGAACTAGATATTAAGCGTTTTTGGGACCTGTTCATCTCAGGGTCTCTTGCTTCATTTGACCAATTGTCAACTAAATTTGCACTGCCAAAAACACATTTTTACAGATACTTTCCAATTAGAGATTTCTTACGTTTCCAATTAATTACTTTTCCTATGTCCTGATAAAAATTTACTGGACGATCTTTTAAATTTACAACCTTTTTTTAATGCTCTATTACCAGTATCTATAACTTGTTGATTGATTCTTGACAAGACTTTTTCTATAAAATAACAAAAAGCTTGGGAGGATGACCTAAATTTTCAGATTTCTGATGAAAGATGGAATAAAATTCTCAAATGGGTTAATAAATCATCTTTCTGTGCCAACATCTGCTCCTATTACTTATGTCCTTGTGTCCCTTTTCATGGAGGCAAAGGGAACAGAGCAGTGACCTTATGGAAGTGTAGACAGGGTAAACGCAGAGTTTTTGTCAAAGGTTGGGGAATTAAGAAGTGGGTGGCACAGGATTAAGGAGAGAGGGGAGAGATTTAATAGGAGCCTGAGGGGCACCTTTTCCACCCAGAGAGCAGTTCGAATAAGGATTAGTCTGGGTACTGACACAGGGCTGTGGGGAAAGAGTGGGACAGTGGGACTAGATTGGGGACTGACAGAGCTGTGGGGAGAGAGTGGGACAGTGGGATTAGTTAGAGGACTGACACAGGGCTGTGGGGAGAGAGTGGGACAGTGTGATGAGTTTGGGAACTGACACAGGACTGTGGGGAGAGAGTGGGACAGTGGGATTAGTTTGGGAACTGACACAGGGCTGTGGGGAGAGAGTGGGAAAATGGGATTAGTTTGGGGACTGACAGGGCTGTGGGGAGAGAGTGGGACAGTGGGATTAGTTTGGGAACTGACACAGGGCTGTGGGGAGAGAGTGGGAAAATGGGATTAGTTTGGGGACTGACACAGGGCTGTGGGGAGAGAGTGGGACAGTGGGATTAGTTTGGGAACTGACACAGGGCTGTGGGGAGAGAGTGGGACAGTGTGATGAGTTTGGGAACTGACACAGGGCTGTGGGGAGAGAGTGGGACAGTGTGATGAGTTTGGGGACTGACACAGGACTGTGGGGAGAGAGTGGGACAGTGTGATGAGTTTGGGAACTGACACAGGACTGTGGGGAGAGAGTGGGATAGTTCCATTCATCTCAGCCTCTCGATGTCACCTGATCAGGCCGGCTCGGAAAGTTCACCCACTGTGGGAACGGCACAAAGCAAAACCAGGCCAGAGGAGCAATTGCGGAAACAGAGCTTCACCCTGTGTCTGACACTTAGAGCATGTGATGGCACAGTGTGGAGGCAGCGTCAGTGTATCTGATCCTAGGAGTGTTTTGGGAAAGTGTGCCTTCACTCCGTGCCTAATCCCGGGAGTGTGAGATGGGGCTGTATGAAGGGAGATTCACTCTGTGTCTGACGCCGGGAATGTGTGATGGAAAGGTGTGGAGGGAGCTGCATTCAGTGTCTGACTCCGGGAGTGTGTGATAGGAAGGGGTGGAGGGAGCTTCACTCTGTGTCTGACCCCGGGAGTGTGTGATGGGACAATGTGGAGGGCGTTTGGAGTGTGGAAGGCAGAGTTGGACACGGATTTAATTTGGGGAATGCCTGTGGGGAGATAGTGGGAAATTGGGTTTAATTTCGTGACTGACACTAAAATTTTGGTTTAGTGAATTATTCATTATCATCTCCCATTTTCCTTAATTATTATTTTATCCCTTCCTTGACTGACAAAGTCTTTAAAGATTGGGATGAACTAGATATTAAATGCTTTTGGGACCTGTTCATCTCAGGGTCTCTTGCTTCATTTGATCAATTGTCAACTAAATTTGCACTGCCAAAATCACATTTTTACAGATAGTTTGAAATTAAAGATTTCTTACGTTTCCAATTAACTACTTTTCCTATAACCTGATAAAAATTTACAGGACGATCTTTTAAATTCAAAGCCTTTTTTTAATGCTCTATTACCAGTATCTATAACTTGTTGATTGATTCTAGACAAGACTTTTTAGATAAAATAAGAAAAAGCTTGGGAGGATAACCTAAATTTTCAGATTTCTGATGAAAGATGGAATAAAATTCTCAAATGGGTTAATAAATCATTTTTCTGTGCCAACATCTGCTCCTATTACTTATGTCCTTGTGTCCCTTTTCATGGAGGCAAAGGGAACAGAGCAGTGACCTTATGGAAGTGTAGACAGGGTAAACGCAGAGTTTTTGTCAAGGGTTGGGGAATTAAGAAGTGGGTGGCACAGGATTAAGGAGAGAGAGGAGAGATTTAATAGGAGTCTGAGGGGCACCTTTTCCACCCAGAGAGCAGTTCAAATAAGGATTAGACTGGGGACTGACACAGGGCTGTGGGGAGAGAGTGGGACAGTGGGATCAGTTTGGGGACTAACACAGGGCAGTGGGCAGAGAGTGAGACAGTGGGATTAGTCTGGGTACTGACACAGGGCAGTGGGCAGAGAGTGGGACAGTGGGATTAGTTTGGGGACTGACACAGGGCTGTGGGGAGAGAGTGGGACAGTGGGATTAGTCTGGGTACTGACACAGGGCAGTGGGCAGAGAGTGAGACAGTGGGATTAGTCTGGGTACTGACACAGGGCAGTGGGCAGAGAGTGAGACAGTGGGATTAGTCTGGGTACTGACACAGGGCAGTGGGCAGAGAGTGGGACAGTGGGATTAGTTTGGGGACTGACACAGGGCTGTGGGGAGAGAGTGGGACAGTGGGATTAGTTTGGGGACTGACACAGGGCTGTGGACAGAGAATGGGACAGTGGGATTAGTCTGGGTACTGACACAGGGCTGTGGGCAGAGAGTGAGACAGTGGGATTAGTTTGGGGACTGACACAGGGCTGTGGGGAGAGGGTGGGACAGTGGGATCAGTTTGTGGACTGACACAGGGCTGTGGGCAGAGAGTGGGATATTGGGATTAGTTTGGGGACTGACACAGGGCTGTGGGGAGAGAGTGAGACAGTGGGATTAGTTTGGGGACTGACACAGGACTCTGGGGAGAGAGTGGGACAGTGGGATTAGTTTGGGGGCTGACACAGGGCTGTCGGCAGAGAGTGGGACAGTGGGATTAGTTTGGGGACTGACACAGGGCTGTGGGCAGAGAATGGGACAGTGGGATTAGTCTGGGTACTGACACAGGGCTGTGGGCAGAGAGTGGGACAGTGGGATTAGTTTGGGGACTGACACAGGGCTGTGGGGACAGACTGGGACAGTGAGATTAGTTTGGGGACTGACACAGGGCTGTGGGGACAGAGTGGGACAGTAGGATCAGTTTGGGTACTGACACAGGGCTGTGGGGAAAGAGTGGGACAGTGGGATTAGTCTGGGTACTGACACAGGGCTGTGGGGACAGAGTGGGACAGTGAGATTAGTTTGGGGAATGACACAGGGCTGCGGGGAAAGAGTGGGACAGTGGGATTAGTCTGGGTACTGACACAGGGCTGTGGGGACAGAGTGGGACAGTGAGATTAGTTTGGGGAATGACACAGGGCTGTGGGGACAGAGTGGGACAGTGGGATCAGTTTGTGGACTGACACAGGACTCTGGGGAGAGGGTGGGACAGTGGGATTAGTTTGGGGACTGACACAGGGCTGTGGGCAGAGAGTGGGACAGTGGGATTAGTTTGGGGACTGACACAGGGCTGTGGGGAAAGAGTGGGACTGTGGGATTAGTTTCGGGACTGACCCAGGGCTGTGGGGAGAGAGTGGGACAGTGGGATTAGTTTGGGGACTGACACAGGGCTGTGGGCAGAGAATGGGACAGTGGGATTAGTCTGGGTACTGACACAGGGCTGTGGGGAGAGAGTGAGACAGTGGGATTAGTTTGGGGACTGACACAGGGCTGTGGGGAGAGGGTGGGACAGTGGGATCAGTTTGTGGACTGACACAGGGCTGTGGGGAGAGAGTGGGATATTGGGATTAGTTTGGGGACTGACACAGGGCTGTGGGGAGAGAGTGAGACAGTGGGATTAGTTTGGGGACTGACACAGGACTCTGGGGAGAGAGTGGGACAATGTGATTAATTTGGGGACCGACACAGAGCTGTGGGGAGAGAGTGGGACAGTGGGATTAGTTTGTGGACTTACACAGGGCTGTGGGGAAAGAGTGGGAGAGTGGGATTAGTCTGGGTACTGACACAGGGCTGTGGGGACAGAGTGGGACAGTGGGATTAGTTTGGGGACAGACACAAGGCTGTGGGGAGACAGAGGGACAGTGGGATTAGTTTGGGGACTGACACAGGGCAGTGGGGACAGAGTGGGACAGTGAGATTACTTTGGGGACTGACACAGGGCTGTGGGGATAGAGTGGGACAGTGGGATTAGTTTGGGGACAGACACAAGGCTGTGGGGACACAGAGGGACAGTCGGATTATTTTGTGGACTGAGACTGCGCTGTGGGGACAGACTGGGACAGTGGGATTGGTTTGGGGACTGACACAGGGCTGTGGGCAGAGAGTGGGACAGTGGGATTAGTTTGGGGACTGACACAGGGCTGTGGGGAGAGGGTGGGACAGTGAGATTAGTTTGGGGACTGACACAGGGCTGTGGGGAGAGAGTGAGACAGTGGGATTAGTTTGGGGACTGACACAGGACTCTGGGGAGAGAGTGGGACAGTGGGATTAGTTTGGGGGCTGACACAGGGCTGTCGGCAGAGAGTGGGACAGTGGGATTAGTTTGGGGACTGACACAGGGCTGTGGGCAGAGAATGGGACAGTGGGATTAGTCTGGGTACTGACACAGGGCTGTGGGCAGAGAGTGGGACAGTGGGATTAGTTTGGGGACTGACACAGGGCTGTGGGGACAGACTGGGACAGTGAGATTAGTTTGGGGACTGACACAGGGCTGTGGGGACAGAGTGGGACAGTAGGATCAGTTTGGGTACTGACACAGGGCTGTGGGGAAAGAGTGGGACAGTGGGATTAGTCTGGGTACTGACACAGGGCTGTGGGGACAGAGTGGGACAGTGAGATTAGTTTGGGGAATGACACAGGGCTGCGGGGAAAGAGTGGGACAGTGGGATTAGTCTGGGTACTGACACAGGGCTGTGGGGACAGAGTGGGACAGTGAGATTAGTTTGGGGAATGACACAGGGCTGTGGGGACAGAGTGGGACAGTGGGATCAGTTTGTGGACTGACACAGGACTCTGGGGAGAGGGTGGGACAGTGGGATTAGTTTGGGGACTGACACAGGGCTGTGGGCAGAGAGTGGGACAGTGGGATTAGTTTGGGGACTGACACAGGGCTGTGGGGAAAGAGTGGGACTGTGGGATTAGTTTGGGGACTGACACAGGGCTGTGGGGAGAGAGTGAGACAGTGGGATTAATTTGGGGACTGACACAGGACTCTGGGGAGAGAGTGGGACAATGTGATTAATTTGGGGACCGACACAGAGCTGTGGGGAGAGAGTGGGACAGTGGGATTAGTTTGTGGACTTACACAGGGCTGTGGGGAAAGAGTGGGAGAGTGGGATTAGTCTGGGTACTGACACAGGGCTGTGGGGACAGAGTGGGACAGTGGGATTAGTTTGGGGACAGACACAAGGCTGTGGGGAGACAGAGGGACAGTGGGATTAGTTTGGGGACTGACACAGGGCAGTGGGGACAGAGTGGGACAGTGAGATTACTTTGGGGACTGACACAGGGCTGTGGGGATAGAGTGGGACAGTGGGATTAGTTTGGGGACAGACACAAGGCTGTGGGGACACAGAGGGACAGTCGGATTATTTTGTGGACTGAGACTGCGCTGTGGGGACAGACTGGGACAGTGGGATTGGTTTGGGGACTGACACAGGGCTGTGGGCAGAGAGTGGGACAGTGGGATTAGTTTGGGGACTGACACAGGGCTGTGGGGACAGACTGGGACAGTGAGATTAGTTTGGGGACTGACACAGGGCTGTGGGGACAGAGTGGGACAGTAGGATCAGTTTGGGTACTGACACAGGGCTGTGGGGAAAGAGTGGGACAGTGGGATTAGTCTGGGTACTGACACAGGGCTGTGGGGACAGAGTGGGACAGTGAGATTAGTTTGGGGAATGACACAGGGCTGCGGGGAAAGAGTGGGACAGTGGGATTAGTCTGGGTACTGACACAGGGCTGTGGGGACAGAGTGGGACAGTGGGATCAGTTTGTGGACTGACACAGGACTCTGGGGAGAGGGTGGGACAGTGGGATTAGTTTGGGGACTGACACAGGGCTGTGGGCAGAGAGTGGGACAGTGGGATTAGTTTGGGGACTGACACAGGGCTGTGGGGAGAGAGTGGGACAGTGGGATTAGTTTGGGGACTGACACAGGGCTGTGGGCAGAGAATGGGACAGTGGGATTAGTCTGGGTACTGACACAGGGCTGTGGGGAAAGAGTGGGACTGTGGGATTAGTTTCGGGACTGACTCAGGGCTGTGGGGAGAGAGTGGGACAGTGGGATTAGTCTAGGTACTGACACAGGGCTGTGGGGAGAGAGTGAGACAGTGGGATTAGTTTGGGGACTGACACAGGGCTGTGGGGAGAGGGTGGGACAGTGGGATCAGTTTGTGGACTGACACAGGGCTGTGGGCAGAGAGTGGGATATTGGGATTAGTTTGGGGACTGACACAGGGCTGTGGGGAGAGAGTGAGACAGTGGGATTAGTTTGGGGACTGACACAGGACTCTGGGGAGAGAGTGGGACAATGTGATTAATTTGGGGACCGACACAGAGCTGTGGGGAGAGAGTGGGACTGTGGGATTAGTTTGGGGATGGACACAGTGCTGTGGAGAGGGAGTGGGACAGTGGGATTAGTCTGGGGACTGACACAGGGCTGTGGGGAAAGAGTGGGATAGTGGGATAAGTTTGGGGACTCTCACAGGTCTGTGGGGAGAGAGTAGGACAGTGGGATTAGTTTGAGGACTGACC
Organism: Hypanus sabinus; assembly: GCF_030144855.1. Taxonomy (NCBI): domain Eukaryota; kingdom Metazoa; phylum Chordata; class Chondrichthyes; order Myliobatiformes; family Dasyatidae; genus Hypanus; species Hypanus sabinus. The sequence goes on along the minus strand of NC_082729.1, from coordinate 32,969,488 downwards.
CAGGGGTATGGCTAGAGAGTGGGACAGGGATTAGTTTGGGGACTGACACAGGACTGTGGGGAAAGAGTGGGACAGTGGGATCAGTTTGAGGCTGACACAGAGCTGTGGGGAGAGAGTGGGACAGTGGGATTAGTCTGGGTACTGACACAGGGCAGTGGGGACAGAGTGGGACAGTGGGATTAGTTTGGGGACTGACACAGGGCTGTGGGGACAGAGTGGGACAGTGGGATTAGTTTGGGGACTGACACAGGACTGTTGGGAGAGTGTGGGACAGTCGGATTAGTTTGTGGACTGAGACAGCGCTGTGGGGAAAGAGTGGGACAGTGGGATTAGTTTGGGGACTGACACAGGGCTGTGGGCAGAGAGTGGGACAGTGGGATTAGTTTGGGGACTGACACAGGTCTGGGGAGAGCGTGGGACAGTGGGATTAGTTTGTGGACTGACACAGGGCTGTGGGCAGAGAGTGGGACAGTGGGATTAGTTTGGGGACTGACACAGGGCAGTGGGGAGAGAGTGGGACAGTGGGATTAGTCTGGGGACTGACACAGGGCTGTGGGGAGAGAGTGGGACAGTGGGATTTGTCTGGGTACTGACACAGGTCTGTGGGGAAAGAGTGGGACAGTGGGATTAGTTTGGGGACTGTCACAGGGCTGTGGGGAGAGAGTAGGACAGTGGGATTAGTTTGTGGACTGACACAGAGCTGTGGGGAGAGAGTGGGACAGTGGGATTAGTTTGGGGACTGACACAGGACTCTGGGGAGAGAGTAGAACAGTGGGATCAGTTTGCGGACTGACACAGGGCTGTGGGGAGAGAGTGGGACAGTGGGATTAGTTTGGGGACTGACACAGGACACTGGGGAGAGAGTGGGACAGTGGGATTAGTTTGGGGACCGACACAGGGCTGTGGGGGGAGAGTGGGACAATGGGATTAGTTTGGGGACTGACAGAGCTGTGGGGAGAGAGTGGGACATTGGGATTAGTTTGGGGACTGTCGGAGGGCTGTGGGGTGAGAGTGGGACAGTGGGATTAGTTTGGGGTCTGACACAGGGCTGTGGGGAGAGAGTGGGACAGTGGGATTAGTTTGGGGACTGACATGGGTCAACACACACACAAACACTCTCTCTCTCTCTCTCTCTCTCTCTCTCTCTCTCTCTCTCTCTCTCTCTCTCTCTCTCTCTCTCTCTCTCTTTCCCTCTCTCTCTCTCTCTCTCTCTCTCTCTCCCCCTCTCTCTCCCCTCTCTCTCTCTCCCTCTCCCTCTCCCTCTCCCTCTCCCTCTCTCTCTCTCTCTCTCTGATACTCATACTCTCTCTCTCTCCCCCTCTCTCTTCCTCTCCCTCTCCCTCTCTCTCTCTCTCTCCCCCTCTCTCTCTCTCTCTCTCTCTCTCTCTCTCACTCTCCCTCTCCCTCTCCCTCTCCCTCTCCCTCTCCCTCTCTCCTGAGACACTTTCTGACTCTTACACAACAACTGGCATCCTGATGAAGAGTCTCATCCAGAAACATCGACTCTATTCATTTTCCAAGCTGCTGCCTGACCTGCTAAGTTCCACAAGCGCTTTCTGTGCGTCAACCTGCCAAAGGTCACTGAACTCACAGAGGCACAAAACGTTGAGACAGCCCTTCGGCCCGCACTCATCCATTTTGACCAAGTTCCTCCTTCTGAGTTAATCCTATCTGCCTGGCTGTGCCCCAGATCCTGCTAAACCTTTCCTGTCCAGTGATTATGCAGAAAGTTTGAAGTTAATAACTCATCAGAAACAACTTCTGTTTAGAAATGTAAGCTCTATGAACCACTTTAAATTGTAGAAGAGAATGATGAGCACAGAAAGATGATTTATTAACCCATATAAGAATTTTATTCCATCTATCATCAGAAATCTGACAATTTAGGTCATCCTCCCAAGCTTTTTTTATTTTATCTAAAAAGTCTCATCTAGATTCAATCAACGTTATAGATACCGGTAATAGAACCATTAAGAAAAGGTCTTAAATTTAAAAGATCATCCAGTAAATTTTTATCAAGTCCTATATTAAAAGTAGTTAATTGGAAACGTAAGAAATCTCTAATTTGAAGGTATCTGTAAAAATGTGTTTTTGGGAGTGCAAATTTAGTTGACAATTGGTCAAATGAAGCAAGAGACCCTGAGATGAACAGGTCCCAAAAACACTTAATATCTAGTTCATCACAATCCTTAAAGACGTTATCAGTCATGGAAGGGATAAAAGAAAATTAAGGAGAATGGGAGAAGATAATGAAAAATTCACTAAACCAAAAATTTCCTAAATTGAGACCAAATCCTTAAAGTTTGCTTAACAATTATGTTATCTGTTATTTTATTTGCTGAAAAAGAAGAATATGATTCAAGAAGTGAGACAACAGAGGAATTTTTTTACAGAATTAACTTCTAAGGAGACCTACGATGGGCAATCTTTACGATAAATATAATAAGACCAGAAATTCTTAAATGGGTTAATAAATCATCTTTCTGTGCTCGTCATTCTGTTCTACAATTTAAAGTGGTTCATAGAGCTTACATTTCTAAGCAGAAGTTGTCCAGTTTTTATCCAAACGTTTCTCCACTTTGTAATAAATGCAACTCTGCTGATGCCTCTTTAATTCATATGTTTTGGTTTTGTCCTAAAATTGGAAAGTTTTGGCAGGAAGTATTCCAGACCATCTCACAACTTTTTAGGGTCCAATTTGACCCAAATCCCCTCACCGCCTTGTTTGGTTTTATTGCAAATGAAGATATAACTTTAAATACTCCTAACCTACAGGTTTAAGTTTTTACCTCTCTTTTAGCAAGGAGAGCAATCTTGCTCAAATGGAAGGAGTCTACCCCTCCTGCACATCTTCAATGACTTCATGATATTATGTCTTATTTAAATTTAGAGAAGATCCGCTGCTCAGTCTTAAATTTGAAACAAGCTTTTTATGATATCTGGGTACCTTTCCTAAATTACTTTTCCAATTTATAAAGCTTCACAGTGCACAGACTTTTATGTATATTTTTACCTTCTCTTTTTAAGCGAATATGTTTTCTTTTCTAATTATCCATTATCATCCATCAGCTTTTTTCTTTGGTAGTTGGTAGGGGGTTGACTGTTTTATTATATAAAAAGTTTATTTTATGACGTATGACCTATCTTTAAATTTTTGATTACAGAGCGGTATATCTTTATGTGTTATGCTATAACATTTTGATCAATTTTATCACAATATATGAATGTACACAAGTTATGTTGAGATGTATCTATGTGTTGCACTCGGTAAATCTTGTTTTTCTCTTCTGAATAAAAATATTGTAAAAAGAAAGAATAACATCAGGATGATTGATAAGTTTGTGGCCTAAGGTAGAAGGAGATGAGTTATTAACTTCGCTTTCTGCATAATCACTCAAAGATTTAAACTGCATCTCCTTCTACCTTGGGCCACGAAGTTATCAATCACCCATCTTTGGACACTTTCTGGAGGTCCAAGATCCATATGCTCCACAACCGCTGGACTAAGTGCGTAAATGTAGGAGGGGACTATGGTGAAAAATAAACGTGCTAGGTTTTCTAAAATTGTCTCCTTCTACCTTAGGCCATTAACTTATCATTCACCCCCCCCACCCCGGACATATCACTGAGAATTTGCCCGGGTCCTGCCACCTGGCCGAGGAGCCTCAGCAGCGCTTCTACCTCTTCCGGAGGCTGATCTAATTTGCTATGTCGCCATTGACTCTCGCCAATATATACAAATGTGTGGCAGAAACGGGTGGTGGGGTTTAGCTACGTCCACAACAAAAGCAGAGAGACCTCCTCTAGCCTGCAGGTCACCCTTGAGCAAGCACCTGCTTAGCCCTCCCCCCGTTCCCCATCAGCGTCACCTGAAGCCAGAGGAACAGGTAGTGAATGGCCGTACGCGCAGACGGTGCATCTCACACCTCCTGGCTATGCGACCACTGACGCCAGGCAGACGATCTCTGAAGAACATTAATAACGACTGGGGTCACCCGTCTTGTAAAGTCACCACGCAGAAGAAGGCAATGGAAAACCACTTCTTCAAAAAAAATTGCCAAGATCATTCACAGACAATGATCACCCACGTCATACGACACGGCACATCCTGACGATGAACGACAAACACCTTTAGGAGAATAATTGAACTGTACAGAGCCGGCAGGAGTTTCTGCAAAGATCATGTTTGGCATTCTTTGAAGACGGGGCTGAAACAATAGATAAGGAGAGTTCTGTCTCTTGTCGGTGGGAGAAGTTCATCTGTGTTGACGCTTGCAAAAGACCATCTATTGAATTACAACGTTCTGCTTGTTTCTGCTTTCAGAAGAATGTTTTTCCTCATACCGCTGGCACACTGATCACCCTGACACTCTGCCTGGGACCTCTCGTTGCACGGGCACACAATGATCCCACTGTGTTCCTGGCAAAGATCTAACTGGAACCACCTTATCAGTTCACCGTAGAATGTGGCCGCCTTCTGTCAGAATATTTGCCAAGAACAATCATTCATCCCATCGCATTTCTGCTATTTCATCAAGGCTGATCCATTACCTGTTCAACCCCATTCTCCTGATTTCTTCCTGCAACCTTTCATACCCTGACTAATCAAGAACTTATCAACCTATCAAGATGTCAGTGAGGCTGCAATTGGAGTATTTCATGCTGATGAAGGGTCTCGGCCTGAATCGTCGACTGTTCACTCTTTTCCACAGACGCTCCCTGGCCGGCTGAGTTCCTCCAGCCTTTTGTGCGTGTAGCTTCGGATTTCCAGCATCTGCAGGCTTTTGCGTGTTTGGAGTATCTTGTGCAGCTTTGGTCGTATAGTTATGAGAAAGATGTTACTGAACTATAAAGAGTGCAGCAGGGATTTGCAAGGACTCAAGTGATTGAGTTATGGGGAAAGGAGAGACCGGCTGGGTATTTACTGTATCTGAGTTTGCCAATGACACTAAATTGAGTGGAAAAGCAAAATGTGCACAGGATACAAAGAGTCTGCAGAGGTATAGACAGGTTAAATGAGTGGGCAAGGGTCTGGCAGATGGAGTACAATGTTGGTAAATGAGAGGTCATCCACTTTGGAAAGAAAAATGAAAGATCGGATTATTATTCAAATGCTAAAAGCATGCTGATGAGCAGAGGGACTTGGGTTGCTTGTGCATGAATCACAAAAGGTTGCTTTGCAGGTGTAGCCGGAAAACAAGAAGACAGATGGAACGTTGGCCTTCATTGTGAGAGGGACTGAATTTAAGCGCAGGGAGGTTATGCTACAACTGTACAGGGTACTGCTGAGGCCGCAACTGGAGTACTGCGTGCAGTTTTGGTCTCCTTACTTGAGGATAGATATACCAGCTTTCGAGGCGATGCAGAGGAGGTTCACCAGGTTGATTCCAGAGAAGAGGGGGTTAGACTATGAGGAAAGATTGAGTCAGTTGGGACTGTACTCACTGGAATTCTGAAAGATGAGAGGAGATCTTATGAAAACAAAATTATGTAAGGGGTAGATAAGTAGGAGGATGGAAAGCTGGTAGGTGAGACTAGAACTAGGGGACATAGCCTCAAGATCCGGGGGAGAAAATTTAGGATGGAGAGGAGGAGGAAATTCTTTTCCCAAAGAGTGGAGAATCTGTGGAATTCTCTGCCCAATGAAGCAGTGGAGGCTACCTCAGTGAATATATTTAAGACAAGGTTGGATAGATTTTTGCACAGTAGGGGAATTAAGGGTCATGGGGGAAAGGCAGGTAGCTGAAGATGAGTCCATCGCCAGATCAGCCATGATCTAACTGCATGGCAGAGCAGTTTCGACGGGCTAGATGGCCGACTTCTGCACCTATTTCTTATGTTCTTGTGTTCTCTTTCATGGGGGCAAAGGAAACAGAGTAGTGGCCTTATGGAAGTGTAGAAATTCACGACGGCTGTAGATGCACATGCACATGTAATTCAACTCTTTGAGTGAGTATGCAGAAAGCTTGAAGTTAATAACTTTTCTCCCTCTACATTAGGCCGCGAACTTATCAATCACCCCTGCTGTGGACACTTTCTGGAGCTCCACGATCCGTACGCTCCACGACCACCGGAGTAAGTGTGTAAATGTAGGAGGGGACTATAATGAAAAATAAATGTGCGAGGTTTTCTAAAACTGACTCCTTCTACCTTTGGCCACAAACTTATCGATCACCCCTCGTACCTCTCAGAACCTGAAGCTCTGTCCACCCCAGCACATCTAACACAGACAGGGCCGTGTACGTCAGGACTACAGTACAGCTCTTGCTCAATGCATTGCTACAGTGCAGGAATCCCTCCGCACCTCAGCTATGGTCTATGAAAGCCTCTATGGTCACTGTGGACACCACGTGTTTCCTCTCAATTGTTACACAGGCACGAGTATATCCAAAACATTGAAAGGGAGTTTGCCCGGGCAGATCCCTCCACCACCCTGCTTCCAGGACCCACGGATAGCTTTTTCAGCTTGTTCCAGGAGCAATATCACAAAGATGTCCTCATCCCTCCTTTCTGGATGTCTGTATATAAATAGGTTGGAGCTAAAATGCAACCAGAAGGTGAGGAGCAGTCCTCACAGATACACAAAAAGGTGCTGCAGCTTCACACACTCCATGTACACGTGGTACACGGTCTCCTCCTGCCAGCGGAAGTGACGAATGGTTGGGAGATCAGTGTACAAACTAAGGCTGCAGGGCACTGCTCTATGCAGCAGCCCACACGGGTACCTTCTCCCTGCATCCCTTTGTCCTTTTTCAGTACTTTTATTCAGAAGAAAAAACAAGATTTACAGAGTGAAACACATAGATACATCTCAACATGAAGTGGGTACGTTCACATATTGTAATAAGATTCATCAAACTGTTATAGCATATCACATAAAGGTATACCACTCCGTAATCAAAAATTTAAAGATAGGTCATACATCACAAAAGAAATTTTTTATATAAAAAAAAGTCAACCCCTACCAACTACCAAAGAAAAAAGCTGATGGATGATAATGGATAATTAGAAACAAAACATATTCGCTTAAAAAGGGAAGATAGAAATATACATAAACGTCTGTGCACTGTGAAGCTTTATAAATTGAAAAAGTAATTTAGGAAAGGGCCCCAGATATCATAAAAAGATTGTTTCAAATTTAAGACTGAGCAGCGGATCTTTTCTAAATTTAAATAAGACATAATATCACGTAGCCATTGAAGATGTGTAGGAAGGGTAGACTCCTTCCATTTAAGCAAGATTGCTCTCCTTGTTAAGGGAGAGGTAAAAACTAAAACCTGTAGGTTAGGAGTATTTAAAGTTATATCTTCATTTGCAATAATACCAAACAAGGCGGTGAGGGGATTTGGGTCAAATTGGACCCTAAAAGGTTGTGAGAAGGTATGGAATACTTCCTGCCAAAACTTTCCAATTTTAGGACAAAACCAAAACATATGAATTAAAGAGGCATCAGCAGAGTTGCATTTATTACAAAGTGGAGAAACGTTTGGATAAAAACTGGACAACTTCTGCTTAGAAATGTAAGCTCTATGAACCACTTTAAATTGTAGAAGAGAGAGATGAGCACAGAAAGATGATTGATTGACCCATTTACGAATTTTATTCCATCTTTCATCAGAAATCTGACAATTTAGGTCATCCTCCCAAGCTTTTTTTATTTTATCTATAAAGTCTCATCTAGATTCAATCAACAAGTTATAGATACCGGTAATAGAACCATTAACAAAAGGTTTTGAATTTAAAAGATTGTCCAGTAATTTTTTTATCAGGACCTATAGGAAAAGTAGTTAATTGGAAATGTAAGAAAACACTAATTTGAGGGTATCTATAAAAATGTGTTTTTGGCAGTGCAAATTTATTTGACAATTGGTCAAATAAAGCAAGAGATCCTGAGATAAGCAGGTCCCGAAAACACATAATACCTAGTTTATCCCAATCCTTAAAGACTTTTTCAGTCAAGGAAAGGATAAAAAAATAATTAAGGAGAATGGGAGATGATAATGAATGATTCACTAAACCAACATTTTTTCTAAATTGAGACCAGATCCTTAAAATTTGCTTAACAATTATATTATCTGTTGTTTATTTGCTGAAAAAGAAGAGCATGATCCAAGAGGAGAGACAATGAGGAAATTTTTACAGAATTAACTTGTAAGGAAACCCATGATGGGCAATCTTTACGATAAATATAATAGGACCAAAAAGTAATATTCCTTATATTGGCAGCCCAATAGTAAAACCTAAAATTGGGTAAGGCTAATCCACCCATCTCTTTATTTCTTTTTAGGTAAACTTTACTTAAACGAGCTTGTTTATTATTCCAAATATAAGATGTTAAAACTGAATCTAAAGAATCAAGTGGTTTTTGGAATAAAAGTAGGTAAGGCCTGAAAAAGATATAAAAATTTAGGAAGAATCTTCATTATAATCGAATTAATTCGGCCTATTAGGGATAAAGAAAGAGGAGACCATTTAGAAAGCGTCTTTTTCACATAATTCAATAAAGGGTTTAAGTATTCTTTAAATAAATTCTTTAAGGTTTTAGTAATTGTTACACCTAGATATGTAAATGGACTTGCAACAACAGAACAGAAATCTGACTTTTGATGACATTAGGTCTTTTAAAGGAAATAGCACACTTTTATGTAAGTTCAGCTTATATCCTGAAAAATAACTAAACTGGGAAATTAAAGAAAGAACTGAAGGTAAAGAAGTTTGAGTGTTAGACATAAAAAGTAAAATATCATCAGCGTATAACGAAATTTTATACCTTCCCTTAGTATACCAGAAATGTCCTTAGATTCTCAAAATGCTATTGCTAAGGGTTCTATAGCTAAAGCAAAAAGTAAAGGACTAAGAGGGCAAACTTGTCTAGTTCCCCGCTGGACTTTAAAGGGCTTAGAAATTTGCGAGTTAGTAATAATCTGAGCGGTAGGAGACAAGTAAATTAAATTTACCCAACGAATAAAATTAGGCCCAACATTAAACTTTTCTAAGGTCTTAAAAAGATAATTCAGCTCAATCCAATCGAAGACTTTTACACTCTGGTATTTTTTTGGATGGTGAATATATCACATTCAATAACCAACGTATATTAAAATGTGAGTAACAATTTTTAATAAATCCTGTCTGGTCATGTGATACAATAGATGGTAAAATATTTTCAAGTCTTCGAGCTAAGATTTTTGATAAAATTTTTGCATCAACATTTAATAAAGAAATCAGTCTGTATGAAGAACGTTCAGCTGGATTTTTATTTTTTTAAGAATAAGAGAAATAAAAGCTTCATAAAAAGATTGAGTGAGTTTACTTGATTTAAAGGACTCTGATAAAACAGAGGATAAATAAGGTGTAAGTAACGTAGTGAAAGTTTTATAAAACTCCCCAGGAAAGCCATCAGCTCCTGCGGTCTTACCGGAATGTAAAGCACGTATAGCCTCAGCCATTTCTTCATTGGAAATAGGCTGATCTAACTGCATTAGGCAATCAGCAAACAATGTAGGAATGTTGATATTACTGAGAAAAGCATTCATATAGGTATCATCTGAAGAAGAGTCAGACTGGTACAACTTAAGGTAAAGGTCTTTAAATATGTTGTTGATTTCAGAATGGTCGGATATCTTAGTACCATTATCTTTTAAAAAATTCGGTGATTTGACGATTAACTGTAAAAGATTTTAAGCCATTGGCTAATGAACTACCTGTTAAAATTGAGTTTTATCTCTCAACAGCTGACGTTCAATTGGGTAAGTCAGCAGAAGGTTATACTTGGGTTGGATTTCAATCTGCTTATATATACATGGATCTGGAGGTAGGGCATACTTTTGATCAAGATCTTTTAATATCGCTGCTAGGTCAGACCTTTCTTTGTCAGCTTTTTTCTTTATATAGGTAGAGTAAGAGATAATGTCTCCATGAATATAAGCTTTAAAGTATCCCAGACTATATTGTACCAGCAGTATCTCCTTTAAAATTTTCTTTAAAGGAAAAAGTAATATCATTTTCCAAAAACTTTAGAAAATCTTTATCAGATAACAATGATGTTAAAACACCAACTACTATTTGGTACAGAGTAAACAGGTAATCTTAAAGCCAGAAGCACAGGTGCATGATCAGACAAAGCAATCTTCTTATAATCACAGGATCGTACCAGTGGGAGCAGGTTTCAATCTATAAAAAAGTAGTCAATCCGAGAGTACATATGATGAACCTGAGAGAAATATGATTATTCCTTTTCCTGGGGGTGCAAAAAAACGCCACACGTCGAGAATACCACATTGAAATAGAAAAGATTTAAAATGTAGGACTGATTTATTAGTGACAGGGGTTTTACTTGAAGAGCGGTCTAATACAGGGTCACGCCAAAAATTAAAATCTCCACCCATCTCTAAGGAATACCGATTCAAACCAGGCAGAAAAGAGAAAAGACTTTCAAAGAACAAGGACTCATCTGCATTTGGAGCGTTTGCATTCGCAAATACCATTACTTTATTCTCCAGACTACCCGAAACAATAACAAAACATAAATCACTGCATCCCTGAATGGGATTGTGGGTGTCGATGAGAAATGGCTCAAGTTGTGCGTGCTCAGCTCCCGGATAGGAATCCGGGGCTTGGGTCTGATAAGCAGCTACGGCAGGGCGAAGGTGTGCCCATCCTGCAGCTGTTCCACACACCCGAGATGCACAAACATCCATTGGGGTAAGGCAAGGGTCGGCCATTCCCTCAGCTGGAACTCCAGTGGAGGGGATTCCTGGACTGAGCCAAACATGTTGCAGACTCTCAGTAGGTCCTGATAATAGCCAGGCAGTCTTTTGACCCCCATCAAATGCCTTCTGCTAGCCAATGGAGAGAAACACTGTAGGGGACCGAGTCTCCGGGAGCATGTGGATCAGATCCCGGACTAGATGGACATTATCCTGAATGGACCAGCCCGGGACTGTGTAAGATTGGTCAGGATGTATCAGCTGTATCAACACTATTGCTTGGGCAAAGATCTTGTACTCTGTGCACAAGAGAGACCGGAGGCCAGTTTTTAGCAGGCAGAGATCTCCCTTGTTGAGCAGCAGGACCGAGACAGCTCTTACCATGAAAGGGGCATTTCCCTGGTGGCTGGGCTGTCCCCCAGAACGAGGCTGTAGTCATTTCCCCAGGACATCGCAGAAAACCGGAAGGAACTCCATAGTCAAGCCATCTCGGCCGGGGAATTTGCACCTCCGGAGTTGTCGAAGGGCTGGAGACAGCTCTTCCCGAGTCAGGGAAGCGGTCAGCTGCTCTGCGTCCTCTGGGTTGAACACAGATGAATCTTTCCAAACCTCACTGCACGCGCCCACACTTGATGGGTCTGCTGAGAACAAAGACCGATAGAAGGAGCGGACTTCCGTGTTGATTTCATCAGGATCTGTGATGAAAGAGCCATCAGCAGCTCATAATCCACTTTTGGCCTCCCCGCCGCTTCCCCAACGAGACAAAGAAGGGTGCGCCATGGGCCAAATCCTGCAGCATTTGGATCCATGACCTGGCGTAAACACCTCGAGGCTCTTGGAGCAGCAGAACCCTCAGTTCATCCTTCTTCTGCTGGTGTTCCTGCCATAACTGTTGGTCCCCAGTGGTCAGACCAAGATGGGGCTCTAAGTCAAGCAGTTCTCTCTCTCAAGCCACTCGATCTCCATCTTCATGAGGTAATGGTCAGATCTCGACACTGGCCACACGGAAGATGCCAACATGTGGGAGATGTACTCTCAAGAGATATAGAAGCAGTCTACACGGGAACCTCCCCCTCTAGACCTTCTCGAGAAGGCGCTAGAATCAGGGTGAAGATTCCATCAGTTATCCACTGTGTCAAAGGGGACTACAAGCTGCCAATGTGGGGTCAGCCTGGAGACTAGAGCTGTCCTCCACATGGATGTTGGTTGGAAAATGAACAGAGTTTCTCCCTCCCAGCTGCTGCGGAGAGAAACGGTGCAGTCAGCAGCCAAACAGCAGAAAACCTGCTGAGCACCTCCCACATTGGAACAGCCCCTCCCTACGATGTTCAGGAGGCCTGCTGCATCTTCTCCAATGGCTCAGGGTAACTTTATCAAATGGATTTTCTATTGGTTGCTCCCAGCTCAATCACAACGGCTTCACTCTGTGTCTGACCCCGGGAGTGTGTGATGGGACGGTGTGGAGGGAGCTTCACTCTGTGTCTGACCCCGGGAGTGTGTGATGGGACGGTGTGGAGGGAGCTTCACTCTGTGTCTGACCCTGGGAGTGTGTGATGGGACGGTGTGGAGGGAGCTTCACTCTGTGTCTGACCCCGGGAGTGTGTGATGGGACGGTGTGGAGGGAGCTTCACTCTGTGTCTGACCCCGGGAGTGTGTGATGGGACAGTGTAGAGGGAGATTCACTCTGTGTCTGACCCCGGGAGTGTGTGATGGGACGGTGTGGAGGGAGCTTCACTCTGTGTCTGACCCCGGGAGTGTGTGATGGGAAGGTGTGGAGGGAGCTTCACTCTGTGTCTGACCCCGGGAGTGTGTGATGGGACGGTGTGGAGGGAGATTCACTCTGTGTCTGACCCTGGGAGTGTGCGATGGGACGTTGAGGAGGGGGTTTCACTCTGTATCTGACCCCAGGAGTGTGTGATGGGACGGTGTGGAGGGAGCTTCACTCTGTGTCTGACCCCGGGAGTGAGTGATGGGATGGTGCGGAGGGAGCTTCAGTCTGTGTCTGACCCCAGGAGTGTGTGATGGGATGGTGTAGAGGGAGATTCAGTCTGTGTCTGACCCCAGGAGTGTGTGATGGGACAGTGTGGAGGGAGATTCAGTCTGTGTCTGACCCCAGGAGTGTGTGATGGGACGGTGTAGAGGGAGATTCAGTCTGTGTCTGACCCCAGGAGTGTGTGATGGGACGGTGTGGAGGGAGATTCAGTCTGTGTCTGACCCCAGGAGTGTGTGATGGGATGGTGTGGAGGGAGATTCAGTCTGTGTCTGACCCCAGGAGTGTGTGATGGGACGGTGTGGAGGGAGATTCAGTCTGTGTCTGACCCCAGGAGTGTGTGGTGGGACGGTGTGGAGGGAGATTCACTCTGCGTCTGACCCCGGGAGTTTGTGATGGGACGGTGTGGAGGGAGCTTCACTCTGTGTCTGACCCCGGGAGTGTGTGATGGGACGGTGTGGAGGGAGTTTCACCCTGTGTCTGACCCCAGGAGTGTGTGATGGGACGGTGTGGAGGGAACTTCACCCTGTGTCTGACCCCGGGAGTGTGTGATGAGACGGTGTGGAGGGAGCTTCACTCTGCGTCTGACCCCGGGAGTGTGTGATGGGATGGTGTGGAGGGAACTTCACTCTGTGTCTGACCCCGGGAGTGTGTGATGGGACGGTGTGGAGGGAGTTTCACTCTGTGTCTGACCCCGGGAGTGTGTGATGGGACAGTGTGGAGGGAGCTTCACTCTGTGTCTGACCCCGGGAGTGTGTGATGGGACGGTGTGGAGGGAGCTTCACTCTGTGCCTGACCCCGGGAGTGTGTGATGGGACAGTGTGGAGGGAGCTTCACTCTGTGTCTGACCCCAGGAGTGTGTGATGGGACGGTGTGGAGGGAGCTTCACTCTGTGTCTGACCCCGGGAGTGTGTGATGGGACGGTGTGGAGGGAGCTTCACTCTGTGTCTGACCCCGGGAGTGTGTGATGGGACGGTGTGGAGGGAGCTTCACTCTGTGTCTGACCCCGGGAGTGTGTGATGGGACGGTGTGGAGGGTGCTTCACTCTGTCTGACCCCGAGCGTATGTGATGGGACAGTGTGGAGGGAGCTTCATTCTGTGTGACTCTGGGAGTGTGTGATGGAACGGTGTGAAGGGAGTTTCACTCTGTGTGATTCTGGGAGTGTATGATGGGATGATACAGCTCGTTCACGGGTCGTTCTGCCGAACAGGTCCATTCTGACCACAGTGCCCACCTTCACTAAACTCATATCTCTTCAAGTCATGTCAGTTCCTGTACTTACTCGAGTGCTTCTTGTTCCATACTCTCCCCACCCTCTGAGTGAAGAAGTTCCCCCTCGGATTTATATTAAATAAGAATGCAAAAATGATAGAAATAAAAAGGCAGTTCATGGGTTCAATACCCATTCAGAAATATGATGGTAGAAGGATGGAAGCTATTGCTGAATTTTTCAGTGTGTGTCTTCAGGCTCCCGTTCCTCCTTCTTAATGGTAGCAATGAGAAGAGGGCATGTTCTGGGTGGTGGGAGTCCTTAATGATGGATGTCCCCTTTTTTAGGCATCTCTCCTTGAAGGTGTCCTGGATACTATGGAAGTTAGTGCCCATGATGAAGCTGACTTAGCCTAGAACTTTCTGCAGCTTGTTTCAATCCTGTACAGTAGCTCCTCCCCTCCACCATCCCAAATGGTGATTCACCCAGTCAAAATGCTCTCCACAGTACACCTGTAGAAACCTGCGAGTGTCCTTGGTGCCATAACAAATCTCCTCAGGCTCCTAATGAAATATAGCCTGTGTTGTGCCTTCTTTGTAGCTGCATCGACATGCCGGGTCCAGGATAGATGCTCGGAGATGTTGGCACTCAGTAACTTGCAGTTGCTCACCCTTCCCACTTCTGGCCCCTCTACGAGGACTGGTGTGTGTTCCCTTGTCTTACCCTTCCTGTCCTCAAGGTAACAAAGTCCTCACCCGTCCAGCTATTCCCCATTTGCAGATGGCACCAAGATCGGTGGATGCATTTGTTACGAACCCTGTACTGGGTCACTTACCAGCAAAGATAAAGAGGTCTGTTGAAGTCTGATGATACTATTTTTAACAGTATTTATTAGTAAAAGTACACAAAAATAATAACAATGCAACCATACAGATAATATACATCGTCAATACTAAATCTAAAAGTGCGGGTATAATAATAATCAATAAGAAATACGCTCTATCGTTGTCTAGGGGATAATGTATTGTCCGATGGAAATATAAAAGTCACTCAGTTCATTCAGGCTGCAGCCTTTTGGTTGGAGAGAGAGAGATTTTTCGAAACTTGCCAGCTTTCCTTTTCATGATTTCGATCCGTCAGAAGTCCCGTTGGTGTGGCCGTTCACTTGTGGCCTCTCCTTTAGCTAAGCCGTTCTACCGTGATGAGCCCGCTACCCCGGCAAGGGAGGACGCACACGGGCCCTCACCGGTGTACGCTATAAAACGCTGTCACTGGCTTTCCAGCGTTTCTCCTGGTGCGTCTAAAGGGCTGTTCCCCAGACCCTCTTTTATCCTCACTCACGGGGTCTCAGATGTCAATTAGGTTGGGATGATGCAATCCCTCAACCAGCCCACTCTGGTCGTCCCCTGAGGGGCTTCAATGAATAGTACAGTACTCAATACATAATTCCGTCTCCAAGAGACAATACCCATTATCAGGGGTTTTGATTTTGCTGAGGCCAGGACACATTCCAAAACCTTGTGGATTCTCTCTCATTTCCTGGGTCCCAGACCCGAATTAATAGCGATCTTGAGATTCTCAGAAAGGAGGGGGCTACTTTGTACCCTTCGGCCCCTCAGAGTTGGGGCACATTCGTGACACATTGGACAGCAAGGAGGACCACCAGAGCTTGCAGTGGGATCTAAACAAGCTGGAGAAAATGGGCTGAGAAAGGGCAGATGGAATCTGAAGTCAAAGTTCAAAGTAAAATTTATTATCAGAGTACATATATGTCACTACATACAACCCAGAGAATCTTTCTCCTACGAGCATACTTAGTAAATCCAAAGAACAGTAACTGTAAACAGGATCAATGAACAACAAACTGTGCAAATACAAATATAAATAACGAGCATGAAGTGACAAGATAGGGAGTCCTTAAAGTGAGACCATCAGTTGTGGAAACACCAGAAATAGAATGAGTCTAAGAGATGGCTGAGGGTTAGTAACTGTTCTTGAACATGCTGGTGCGTGTCCTGACAAGTGATGTAGACAGGTGCAAGGTGTTACCCTTCTGTCGGACCAACCTGGGTAGGTCTTACACAGTGAACAGCCCTGAAAAGTGTGGGAGAACCAAGGGATCTGGGGATACAGATCCATAATTCACTGAATGTGTCAGCATGGGTTGATGGAGTCGTGAAGAAAATGCTTTTGGCACACATTGGCCCTCAATGATCAAAGTATTGAGTAGAGGATTTGGGATGTTACGGTGAAGTTGTATAAGATGTTGGTGAGGCCTAATTTGGAGTATTATGTGTAGTTTTGGTCATACTACAGGAAAGACGTAAACAAGGTTGAAAGAGTGAAGGGAAAATTTACAAGGATGTTGCCGGGACTGCAGGGCCTGTATTATGAGGGAAAATTGAATAGGTTAAGACTTTATTCTTTGGAACATAGAAGATTGAGAGGAGATTTGATCGAGGTGTACAAAATTATGAGGTGGAGAGATAAGAAAAATGCAAGTAGGATTTTTCCACTGAGGCAGGGTTGGACTAGAACTAGAGGTCGTGGGTTAAGAGTGACAGGTGAAATGTTTAAAGGAAACATGATGGGAAACTGCCTCACTCAAGAGTGTGGTGAGAATGTGGAATGAGCTGACAACACAAGTTGTGCAGACGAGCTAAATTTCAACTTTTAAGAGAAGTTAGGATAGATACGTGGATAGCAGGGGAGGGATAAGGTCCAGATGCAGGTTGATGCATCTGGTTCTGAAAGGCTCAGATGAGTCAGTTTCTGGGCTATACTTTTCTATGTCTCTATCACCATATAACCCAGATCCTAACAAGTCCCAGCATTATCCTTTCCCTAACCATCACCCTGCCAACACTGAATCAAGGTCTAAGGATTTCTAGACAACAACATTAACCTTTACTCATGACTTCTCATGGAAACATTTTTTACAAAGAGCTGCTCTCATGCCCCACACCTGAGCCATTTTGTCCGGCTTTTCACAAAGCCTGTTGAGCCAAGGCCTCAGCTCCCCACTCTGTGACTGACCTGCTCCAAAGCGGCTGCTCCTCCAGGGCCGAACTTCTTTTTCATTGACTGTTGCTAGACAGTTAAATTAGCCAATAAATTACTAGCTAACAACTTGCAGTAAAAAAAATCTCATCTCCACTTGCTTCATGAATCTCTTGGGCAAGCATGATTTTCTCTTCATTACACACCAAAGAGAAATATTCATAAAAATTCTCATCTATGAGAAACAGACAACCCTGCTGACCTCATCCTAGCCACCCTGTTCCTCAAGATTTAAGACTGTTTATTCTCAATCTTCTGTACGCACCTGTAAAGGAGTTTGAAATGATTGTAACTCCAAATCTGACGCATCATAAAAACAGAACAGGATAAGCATAAAGAACACAATTTTTAAAGCACAATATACATGGATACCCCAGTTTAAGACCATGTGTTATTTTATTAATAGTATTTTATTTTCTGCTTATCTCCTCAAAATGCAAATCTAAAATAAAGTGTTCCTTTAATTACAGTTAGCCAGGTAGTACACACAACCTTGGAGAAAGGGCAAGAAAAGTCAGTTTGACACCTTTTGTCTGGAGGTTGAATGGATATTTTTTTTTTACTTGGACTGATACTTCAGTGCGATACAACGAGTAAATGAAGTGATGCAAACTGAATTGATTCAATTAGCTCCAATGATCACGTGCATGCTATAGACTGACATACATGAGGTGGACCCTTTTCTTTATTTTACTTGTCATAGTCTAAAATATTTTGTTAATACAAT
The DNA here is from genome assembly GCF_030144855.1 of Hypanus sabinus. Classification (NCBI taxonomy): domain Eukaryota; kingdom Metazoa; phylum Chordata; class Chondrichthyes; order Myliobatiformes; family Dasyatidae; genus Hypanus; species Hypanus sabinus. Next base: position 32,951,794 of record NC_082729.1, on the reverse strand, counting down.
TTCAATGTTTATAGTAGCGTGTGCTGAATTACAACTACCTGGTAAACATTGAATTTGCATGGGTGTCTATACATACAGTTAATAATCTTATTTTTCCCTTAGCTTAAACTTTTATATTTTGTGCTTAACCTGTGTCCATCCTAGACCCATTTATTTATTGGAAATGGCCTTTTCATCATTCCCCACATTAGCTTCTATAGACAGTAATAGATAACTCATTATGAGCCTATGGTGAGAGGGTTCGGTGACAATGTTACAGATATAAATACATAAGATTAATTTTGTTAGGTTTTGTAAAACTAATTGAAAGAAAAACAACAGGGAGTCCGTGATAACTCATGTACACTTTATGTTTACTTTAGTGAGACTCGCGCAAATGACATGGTGGTGTGATGACGTATGCCATTTACATATTTTTACATTTAACCCACAATGGATTATTTGAACGTGCAAACAATGCTTAATCTATGTATATATTTTACTTCAATATTACTGAAATATTAATTACATGACCAGTTTATACGCTTAGATTAATTTTACATAAGTGAACTATATATATAAGGTGACTTTGACAGGAAATGATAACATAGTAGCGATGGGGAGTTGTGGTTGGTGTGTTAGTGGGTGGAGGTGTGGATCAGCCCCATGGATTGAAGGATGCAACCGTTTTTGAGTCTATGGTCTTGGCGTGGATGATTCCCGGATGGGGGTGTGACAAACATAGGGTGACTGGAACCCATTACAGCGTTACGAGTCTTTTTTCCAGCGGCTTTCCGTATGGTATGTCCTTGATGGTGGCTCGGCTGGTCCCTGTGGAGCTTCGGACGGCTTTAGCTACCCGTTGTAGAATCTTCCTGTTTGTGGCACTGCCGTGATACAGAGGTAGGTGAGGGGTAGAGGCAGATTGTTGTTGGGGAAGCAGAGAGTCTGCAGAAGGACTTGGACAGATTAAAAGAATTGGCAAAGAAGTGGCAGATGGAATACAGTGCCGGGTAGAGTATGATAGTGCATTTGGATCGGAGGAATAAGGACAAAGACTGTTTTCTCCATGGGGAGAAAATTCAGAAATCAGAGGGACTTGGGAGTCCGTGTGTAGGATTCCCAAAAGGTTAACCTGCAGCTTGAGTCACTTGTAAGGAGGGCAATTGCAATGTGACCATTCATTTCAAGGGGACCAGAATATACAAGCAAGGATGTAGTGCTCGGGCTTTATAAGGTGCTGGTCAGATTGCACCTGGAGTATGGTGAGCAGTTTTGAGCCCCTTATCTGAGAAGAGATGTACTGACATTGGAGAGGTCCAGAGGGGATTCACAAGAATAATCCTGGGAATGAGAGGGTATGGGGAGTGTCTGATAGCTCTGGGCCTGTACTCACTGGAGTTTAGAAGAATAAAGTTGGATCTCATTGAAACCAAACGTATATTGAAAGGTTGAGTTAGAGTGAACGTGGGGAGAATGTTTCCTATTGTGGGAGAGTCTAGGACCAGAGGGCTCAGAGTAGAAGGACATCACTTCAGTACAGAAATGGGGAGAGATTTATTTAGCCAAAGGCTGCCAAATCTGTGTAATTCAGTGCCATAGGCAGCTGTACAGGCCAAGTCTTTGGGTATATTTAAAGTGGAGGCTTGTAGTTTCTTGATTAGTCAAGGTGTCAAAGGTTACAGGGAGAAGGTTGGAGACCGGAGTTGAGAGGGATAATAAATCGGCCATGATCACATGGCAGAGCAGATTCAATGGGTCGAAGTGCCTAATTCAGTTCCTATGTCTTATGGTATTTTGATCTTTATGTGTGCAGAGTCTAGGTTTGGTTGTAATTGTAAATTTAAGTCTCCCCCACATATCAGGAGACCTTCTGTTTCCATTACAATAATATCAGTAATTTTCTGAAAGAAACCAATATCACTTCCCGGCGGTGCGTATATATTCAATAGAGTAACGAGATTTCCGTCTAGATTCCCCCTTACCAGAATATATCTGCCCTCTTTATCTCCCAATTTGAATGCTTTTTCAAAATTTAGCTTACTTGAGATAAGAATAGCACCTCCTTGCCTATTTATATGAGGAGCAAAACAAATTAGTGAAGCCCATTCTCTTTAGTTTTCTATGCTCATTATCACTTAAATGAGTTTCCTGTAAATATACTACATGGGCTTGTTCTTTTTTCATTTCGGATAAAATTCTCACTTTTGATTGGATTTAATAGCCCATAGACATTAAAAGAAATGAATTTTACTTTTTCTTTAGCCATTTGTATTTATCTGTCATTGAAATTAGTGGAATAAAACTTAATCGATCTACTCCCTGAACAAATAAGAACCAAGAAACGCAAATAATAACAAAAATGGCAACGGACGTGTGATTCCAAGGCTGAGGTCTCTAGTAGATGACCCTGCGTTGAGCTAGAGGAAATGTCCTGTGGGGGATAACCCCTCTTACTTGTGAGTTGAGTGTCCCCATTGCAGTATTCATAAAAGTCGGTCAACAAATCCATTACACAGAAAAGATTTCCCTGTGTACTCCTCCTATATGTACGTGTGTATATACATACATATATGTATATATATATACATATATACACACACATATAGATAGATAGATATAGATATATACACACACACATATATATTACATACATACAAATATATGCACACATATATATATATTCTCATTTTGGTGGAGAAAAAGGAGTGAGTGAGTGAATAAAGAATAACAACTAAGTAATATAAAATCCACATTATGATAAGTATTTTTCGAGATAGGTATATCACCGTCTACTTTCATTTCCATTTAGCTTCTCAACATTTTGGAGGACTGTCTTTGGAAAACTCCCAGCCTCTTTCTGATATACTTCTCTCAGCCTGCTCCCGTCTGCTGCCTTCTCGATTCTTACACTATTTCCCATGCAGAGCGGGATAATTCCTCTGCCAGGCTTTCCCTCAGTTTGATCACGCTGACGGGCAACCCTCTGGCCTTCATGTCTGTAGTCGCCTCTTCTACTGTCTGGTACAACCGCGTCCCGTCTTCATAAACAGGTGAAGTTCAGCAGAGTACAGAGTTTGAAATCTAACCCTTTTTTGCTTTAGTACTAGCTTTACTTCAGAGTATTCTTTACATTTCTGAAGGACCGCGGGGGGTAATCTTGGTCGAAATATATTAATTTATTGTCTAAAGACATCCTCTTCTTACTCCAGGCCTTTCGTAGAATCTCCACCTTGGTACTGTACTGAAGGAATTTAATTATTATTGAACATGGCTTATCCCAGGTAGGTTTTGGGACTAGCGCGCGATGCGCTCTCCCGATTTCCAGCTCCATAGTTAAGAGAAGCTCCAGCGCGTCCGGCAGCAACTTTCTGACAAACTCCATCATGGACGAGCCCTCTGCTCCTTCGGGAACATTGTAGATTCTGATATTTTTCCGCCGTGATCTTCCCTCCAGGTCAAGCAGTTTACCTTCTTGGTGATTTAATATTTTTAACGTCTTAATTAGTATCCGTTCCACGTTTTGAACATGATCTTGCTTGTTTTTTTCTTTCCACTCTTTTCTATACCTCAGATAAATACTTTGTGGAGATTTGTGATATATATGATAATATGATATATATGTACAATGTCTGAAATACATCTTATGGAAATGTTTGTTTGATGATGAACTTCAATAAAAAAAATAAATTACAAACACAAAAAAATGATCTTTTTGTGTGCACCATCCAAATCCCTGTATTGCTTTCATATTCTTCTGTCTGTCCAAAAACCTTTTTAATTACACCAAACTGCCTGCTTCCACTACATCTACCACTCTCTGTGCAAAAAAAAATGAACCTTCCCTCTCATGCTCCCGCCATCCAGCCTTAAAATCAAGCCCTGACATTTCCACCCTGAGGAAAAGATTCTGACTGCCTGCTCATGGGTTCAGTACAGATGACCAGGGTTCGATTCCGGTCTCTTCTGTAAGAAGTTTGTACGTGTTGTATATTGTAATTATATATATACATACTTTGATAATAAATTTACTTTGAGCTTTGAATTGCCCCGTTGTCTCTTAGAAAATGAAATACCCGAAAAATTCACAAAAGAGTACACTTCCCGATTTATTCTCCCCAATGCAAGTCGAAAGTCTCCCTGCTCCAGCAGAGATGATCCAAAGGGAACCCAGAAAAGACCCCGCACTGTCTGCATGGCCACCGAAAATGGCTGGATGTACAGCAGGAACTCCGGTCCCCCCACTTTTACCTGCATTAAGATGAACTTGCCCTTACGTGGGGATTGAGAGCTGTTGTACCACCCAAGCTGAGAGCTAAAGTTTTGGAGGAGCTGCATGCTGGTCGTCGAGGTGTGGTCAAAATGAAAGCATTTGGTGGCCCAGGATAGGTCAGCAGATCGAGCAGCTCGCCATGCACCGTTCTGATGCCAACGCGTCTAGCAGATGCCAAGAGCAGCACCTCTCCATCCCTGGGAATGGCCTGCATTGCTCAGGCAGAAGGTTCAAGCCAAATTTGCAGGGCCATTCACGGGCACAAATTTCTTGGTGGGAGTGGACGCAGCTATAACGTAGCCAGAAATGTTCCCGATAGCCTCCGCTACAGCCTTTCAGGCTGTGGTTGTGTTGAGAAGCCTCTTCCGGAGGACGAGTGTTCACAGTGAGTGTCAATGGACCACAGTTTGTTGCGGAATGGTTTCAGTCATTCCCTAAAGTGGATGGACTAAGACGTAGTACAGCTGTGTTGGCGCGTGGCCAAGTGGTTAAGGTGTTCGTCTAGTGATCTGAAGGTCGCTAGTTCGAGCCTTGCCTGAGGCTGCGTGTGTACCCTTCGGCAAGGCACTTAACCACACCGGTGCCAAGCTGTGTGGGACCTAATGCCCATCCCTTGGACAACATCAGTGGCATTGAGAGGGAAGACCAGCAGCTTGGGCAACTGCTTACTCAAAATACCAGTCTGGCATGTACGAGATGGGCTGAAAGTCTTATTTTGTTACCTGGGTGTCAGCACCTAAATTACAGGGAAAGATTGAACAAGTTACGACTACATTCTTTGGAGCGTAGAAGGTTGGGGGGGGGGGGGCTTGAGAGAGGTACTTAAAATTATGAGGGGATAGATAGAGTTGACATGGATAGGCTTTTTCCATTGAGAGTGGGGAGATTCAAACAAGAGGACAGGAATTGAGAGTTAAGGGACAAATTTAGGGTTAACACGTGGGGGAACTTTTTTACTCAGAGAGTGGTAGCTTGTATGATGTTGGTTTTAAAGGATCTCTATTTTTTTGACAATACTATTAGGATCGCTGTCGAAAAAGATTGTGGAAGTTTATGTGTTCTTTCCGGTTGATATATTAACTCCATAAAAGGAGGGATTAATAAATCTTTAATTTTTTTTATAAAATTCAGGCGGAAAGCCATCTTCTCCTGGAGATTTGTTACTCTGGAGTGATCCTAAAGCTTCTTCAACCTCTGTTAATGGAAAGGGCATATCTAATCCTTTCTGTTCTTCTGAATTTAATTTTGGAAGATTTATTTGTGATAAAAAAAGTTTCTGTCTCAGCAACCTCATTTAGTAATTCTGATTGATATAATTCAGAGTAAAATTATTTAAAAGTTTCATTAATTTCTAAAGGTTTATAAGTAATTTTATTTAAACTTGTTCTAATTGCATTTATTGGTTTGGAAGCCTGCTCTGTTTTCAACTGCCAAGCAAGAATCTTGTATGATCTTTCACCTAATTCATAATATCTCTGTTTAGTTCTCATAAGTACTTTTTCGGTTCGATATGTCTGGAGTGTATTATATTGTAGCTTCTTATTGACAAGTTGTCTTCGTTTTTCTTCTGTCATATATCTTTGGGATTCTTTTTCTTTTCTTTTTTTCTTTTTGTAATTTTTCTTTTTCTAATTTTTTTCTTTTTCTAATTTTGTAATCTCTTTTTCTAATTGATCTATTTCTTGATGTTTTAATAAAATTGAATTAAATCTCCATCTGTAAATCATTTCCTCCTTATCCATCATTATCATTGTCATTATCAAGGGGGAATGATCTGACAGTATTCTCGCTTTATATTCCACACTTTTCACTCTATCCTGAATATCCATTGATAATGGGAAAAAATCAATCCTTGAATAAGTTTTACGTCTATTTGAATAAAATGAATAATCTCTTTCTCTTGGATTAATTCTTCTCAATGTATCAATCAAATTTACATCTCTTTATTGAATATGGATTATAAAATAATAGCAAAAATTTTATCTAATAGATTATCTAAATATTTACCAAAATTAATACATATGGATCAAACAGGCTTTATTAAAAATAGACAATCGGCGGATAATGTAACTCGGTTACTTAGAATAATTCAACTGGCACAAAAGAAGGAGGAAATTAGTGTTGCAGTTGCTTTGGATGCAGGAAAAGCATTTGATAGACTGGAATGGGACTTTTTATTTAAGGTATTGGAAAAAATTGGGTTAGGAAAATCTTTTATAAAATGGATTAAAACCTTAAATACTAGTTCCAAAGCTAAAGTAGTGACAAATGGTCAAATTTCAACATCATTCCATTTAACAAGGTCAACTAGACAAGGCTGTCCATTATCACCTGCCCTATTTATATTGGCGATAGAACCATTAGCTGAATTAATTAAAATGGGCTTCAGAGTTAACCAGAAGGAATAAAAAAATAATTTATTTGCTGATGTTGTTATGATTTATTTAACAAATCCATTGCATTCGTTGCATAAATTATCTTTTAGATTGGAAGAATATGGGAAAATATCAGGGCAAAAAGTAAACTGGTATAAAAGTGAAATTTTACCCCTTACTAAAGGAGATTATAGTTATTGTTGATTAGTAACTCAATTTAGATGGCCGACAACTGGTATAAAATATTTAGGTATAAGAGTCGATAATGATATAAAGAATTTATATAAATTAAATTTTTTGCCATTATTGAAAAACAATACAAGAAGATCTTGATAAATGGATGATGTTACCAGTAATATTAGTAGGTAGAGTTAATGCTGTAAAAATGAATATATTTCCTAGATTACAATATTTATTCCAAACATTACCAATACAACTGCCCCAGAAGTTTTTTCAAGAGTTAAATAAATGTGTGAGTAAGTTTCTTTGGAAAGGTAAGATGTCAAGAATATCGATGGAAAAACTGACATGTAAATTTGACCTAGGAGGGTTACAACTCCCAAATTTTAAGAATTATTATAAAGCAAATCAACTTAGATTTATTGCATCATTTTTTGATGAAGAAAAACCAGCATGGATTAGAATAGGATTAGATAAGATAGGAGAAAATATACCAGAAAATTTTATATATAAATGGGAATCCAAATGGATACAGGAAAAGAAAGAATCTTTTATATTAAAAGATTTGATTGATTTATGGAATAAGGTAAATATGGATGATGAGATAAAGAAATCTTTATTAGCAAAGAGAACACTAATTCAAAATAGACTTATTCCTTTTACAATGGAAAATCAACTTTTAAATAACTGGTTTCAAAAAGGGATCAGATATATAGGTGACTGATTTGAAGGAGGTATATTGATGTCGTTTGATCAATTAAAGAACAAATATAAAATATCAAATAACACTCTATTCTGTTATTTTCAATTAAAGGACTATTTAAGAGATAAACTGGGTCAAACAATGTTAATGCCAAAACCTAATGAATTAGAAACTTTAATTCAAAAAGGAAAAATTTTTTAAAAATTCTGTCTTGTATGTATGATTTGATTCAAAAACAGACAATTAAACCAGGAATTCATAAGTCAAGACAAAAATGGAAACTGATTTGAATATTAAAATTGATGAAAAAAATTGGTCAACACTATGTCTTGATAGTATGACAAATACAATAAATGATCAAGTTAGATTAGTACAATACAATTTTTTACATCAATTATATGTTACACCACAAAAAATAAAATGAATAAACCCAAATTTATCTGAGCAATGTTTCCGATATAATCAAGAAATCAGTACTTTTTTACACTCTACTTGGTCTTGTTTTAAAATTCAACCTTTTTGGATAAATCTAAGACTTTTACTGGAACAAATTATTGGAATACAACTCCCACATAGCCGAATATTATTTTTATTAGACGATATTGAAGGGATAATACCGAAAACTAAATTGAATAAATATCAGAAAAAATGTATAAAAATTGTATTGGCAGTAGCCAAAAAAGCTATTGCAGTTACTTGGAAATCAGATTCATATTTAACTATGGACCGTTGTAATAATAAAATATATAGCTGCATTCCACTTGAAAAAATTACTTATAATTTAAGAAATTAATATGATATACTTTTGAAAATTTGGCACCCCTATCTACAAAAGATAGGATTAAGTATATAGGTCCTATGAAGATAAAATTATTAGATATTTGGGGGAAAAATAAAGATATATACTAAAGTTATTTTGAACTCCATGGAGCATGTGGGGATCCTCCGATATCCAGGCAATCCTTCTTTCTTTCTTTTTTTCTTTATCTTTTTTCTTTTTCTTTAGACAGAGATCTTAAGGGGGAAAGGATTAACGGGAGGGGGAGGGCTAATATTAATTTATCAGTATTCTAATATTCTATTCATTTTATGTAATTCACTTAAAAATTTAATTAAAAAAATAAAAAGTAAGAGAGTGGTAGCTGTGTGGAACAAGCTTCCAGTAGAAGTGGTAGAGGCAGGTTCGATTTTGTCATTAAAAAAAAAAATTGGGTAGGTATATGGACAGGAAAGAAATGGAGGGTTATGGGCTGAGTGCAGTTAGGTGGGACTAGGTGAGACAGCGTTCAGCACGGACCAGAAGGGCCAATATGGCCTGTTTCCATGCTGAAATTGGTATATGTTTATATGGTTAAAATCGACGGTTGCGAAACGAGGGACTGAACGACTAAAAGAACCAAATACTAACCATAGCCACTACCCACTGCACCAAAATATGTGGGTGGCAGACCCTTCAATAGGCAACCCTTTAGAACAGGAGTTCCCAATCCTTTTTATGCAATGGACCCCTACCAGTAACCGAGGGGTCCGTGGACCCAGGTTGGGAACTCCTGCCTGAAGAGAACATAATAATCAACTCGAGTGATTGCACTATTACCAGTACTCTATGACTGTGATTCCAAATGAACTGAATGGAGCCCCATAATTAAGATCGGCTGTCCATTATCCCCTGCACAGATGTTGCCTGACTTGCTGAGTTCCTCCGGCGTTTTGTGTGTGTTTCTCTTGATTTCCAGCATCTCGTGGGTCGTTACCACACTAGGTGGCGCTGTCTCACCACATCCGAACGCTGCAATGGCTTGGCAGGGTTCAAGACGTCCCGCCCCAGGAGGGCTCAGTGCAGACCTGTTGATGTTTCTTTCCAAACTGCAGTAATCTGACGGTCCCCTGGTTAGTTAGCTTGGCGCAGCCTCTGTCGCGCCGGATACACTGTGTGATGGGTACAAGTCCCCGTCAGCACATCGTTGACTATTCCTGCTGTTTCGGAAAGTGATGGATACTACGGCCCAGCCCATCACAGGAGAAACCCTCCCCACCGCTGAGCACATCTACCAGGAGCGCTGGCACAAGAAAACAACATCCATCAGCAGGCACCCCCACCGTCCAGGCTATGCCGCTTTTCCCTCTGCTGCCATTGGGCAATAAGTACAGGTGCCTCAGGTACCACCAGATTCAGGAACAATTATTAACTTCAACCATCAGGCTCCTGATCATTTCACTCACCCCCGTACTGAGCGATTCCACAACCTACAGACTCACTTTTCAAGGGCTCTGCAATTCCTGTTCTCAATATTATTTATTTACTTTCTTAACTATTTGCACAATTTACACATGGGTTATTTGTCAGTCTCGGTTATATATGGTTTTCCATGATTCTTTTCAATTGTATTCCTTTATATTCCTGTAGATGCCTGGAAGAAAGCACATTTCAAGCCAGTATATGGTAACATCCTCCAAGAGGTCCACAACCTTGTCGGAGGGTCTAAAGCTCTCAATGTCCGGGAGAGCAACGTTGGCTGGAGTCAGGGCTTTACGCTTTCGCTCTTGGTGGGGTCGCCCATGTCAAACAGGTCAGAGGGTTAGAGGCCAAGGGTGGTCAACCCGTCCTCCAAGCTCGGGGGTTCGGCTCAGGGGTGACAACCACGACTGGTCAAAGGAAACTGTGTGCAACATATCAACACAGTTACAAAGAAGGCATGACACTAGCTATATTTCATCAGGATTGCAGAAGATTTGGTATGTCACAAAAGGCACTCGCAAATTTCTACAGATGTACCATGGAGAGCAGTGTAATTGGCTACATCAATGTCTAGTATTGGGGGGGGCACTGCTCAGTATGAAAATGTGGAGTCTAATAAACCTTCCACTACGTTACTGACACCTTATTTAACCTCTGTTTTATCAGAGTCCTTTGAGTCAGGTAAACTCCCTCAATCTTTTTATGAAGCTTTTATTTCTCTTATTCTTAAAAAAAATAAAAATCCAGCTGAATGTTCTTCATGCAGATCGATGTCTTCATTAAATGTTGATGCAAAAAATTTATCTAAAATTTTAGCTGAAAGACATGAAAATATTTTACCATCTATTATATCACATGACCAGACAGGATTTATTAAAAATCTTTATTCACGTTTTAATATACGTCAGTTATTGAATGTGATATATTCATTATCCAAAAAAATCAGAGTGTATATCATCCTTAGATGCTGAAAAAGCCTTCGATAGGATTGAGTGGAATTATCTTTTTAAGACCTTAGAAAAGTTTAATGTTGGGCCTAATTTTATTCATTGGGTTAAATTAATCTACTTGTCTCCTACAGCTCACGTTATTACTAACTCCCAAATTTCTAAGCCCTTTAAATTGCTGCGGGGAAATAGACAAGGTTGTCCTCTTAGTCCTTTACTTTTTTGCTTTAGCTATAGAACCCTTAGCAATAGCATTTCGAGAATCTAAAGACATTTCTGGTATACTAAGGGAAGGTATGACTCAGAAAATTTCATTATACGCTGATGATATTTTACTTTTTATCTCTAACACTGAAACTTCTTTACCTTTGGTTCTTTCTTTAATTTCCCAGTTTAGTTCTTTTTCAGGGTATAAGCTGAACCTACATAAAAGTGAGCTATTTCCTTTAAATTACCTAATGTCATCAAATGCAAAATTTCCATTCAAAGTTGTTAGAAGTCAATTTTCATATCTAGATGTAACAATTACTAAAAACTTCAAGAATTTATTTAAAGAAATCTTAAACCCCTTATTGAATTATGCGAAAAAGACGCTTTCTAAATGGTCCCCTATTTCTTTATTCCGAATTGGCCGAATTAATTCGATTAAAATGAAGATTCTTCCTAAATTTTTATATCTTTTTCAGGCCTTACCTATTTTTACTCCTAAGACATACTTTGATTCTTTAGAGTCAATTTTAACATCTTATATTTGGAATAATAAGCAAGCTTGTTTAAGTAAAGTTTACCTGCAAAGAAATAAAGAGATGTGTGGACTAGCCCTACCCAATTTTAGGTTTTACTATTGGGCTGCCAATATAAGGAATATTACTGTCTGGTCCTATTATATTTATCATAAAGATAGCCCATCATGGGTTTCCTTAGAAGTTAATTCTGTAAAATGTTCCTCTATTGTCTCACTTCTTGGATCATACTCGTCTTTTTCAGCAAATAAAATAACGGATAACATAATTGTTAAGCAAACTTTAAGGATTTGGGCTCAATTTAGGAAAGTTTTTGGTTTAGCGAATTTTTCATTATCATCTCCCTTTCTCCTTAATTATTTTTTTATCCCTTCCATAACCGATAAAGTCTTTAAAGATTGGGATGAACTCGATATTAAGTATTTTTGGGACTTGTTTATCTCAAGATCTCTTGCTTTATTTGACCAATTGTCAAATAAATCTGCACTCTCAAAAACACATTTTTACAAATACCTTCAAATTAGAGATTTTCTACGTTTCCAATTAACTACTTTTGCTATAGGTCCTGATAAAAATTTACTGGACGATCTTTTAAATTAAAACCTTCCGTTAATGTTCCTGTTACCGGTTTCTATAGCTTGTTGATTGATTCCAGACAAGACATTTTAGGTAAAATAAAAAAAGCTTGGGAAGATGACCTAAATTGTCAGATTACAGAAGATAGATAGAATAAAATTCTGAAACGGGTTAATAAATCATCTTTCTGTGCTCATCATTCTCTTCTACAATTTAAAGTGGTTGATAGAGCTTACATTTCTAAACAGAAGCTGTCCAGTTCTTACCCGAATGTTTCTCCACTTTGTAATAAATGCAACTCTGCCGATGCCTCTTTAATTCATATCTTATGGATTTGCCCTAAAATTGAAAAGTTTTGGCGGGAAGTATTCCATACCTTCTCACAACTTTTTAGGGTCCAATTTGACCCAAATCCCCTTACTGCCTAGTTTGGTGTTATTGCAAATGAAGATATAACTTTAAATACTCTAACCTATGGATTTTAGTTTTTACCTCTCTTTTCGCAAGGAGAGCAATCTTGCTCAAATGGAAGGAGTCTACCCCTCCTACACATCTTCAATGGCTACATGATATTATGTCTTATTTAAATTTAGAGAAGACCCTCTGCTTACTCTTAAATTGGAAACAATCTGTCCGGGCAAATTCCCATTCAAAGTCTGGGGTATACTCTTGCCTGGGTAACAATTGAGAGGAAACACGTGGTGTCCACAGCGACCATAGAGACTTATTGGCACGTGGCCTAGTGGGCAAGGCATCAGACTAGTAACCTGAAGGTCACTGGTTCGAGCCTCAGCTGAGACAGTGTGTTTGTGTCCTTGAGCAAGGCACTTAACAACACATTGCTCTGCGACGTCACCGGTGCCAAGCTGCATGGGTCCTAGTGCCCATCCCTTGGACAACATCAGTGGCGTGGAGAGGGGAAGGCCTGCAGCTTGGGCAACTGCCGGTCTCCCATACAACCCTGCCCAGGCCTGACCAGATCCATGGTCTCTCGAGACAGCCAGACGCCACCACCATATATACTTTGTACTGTAATTTACAGTTTTTATATTTCATGACTTCTGCCAGTGATATTAAACCTGATTCTGATTATGGAGATGGATGGACACTACCGAGAGCTCTCTCGACTTCCTGTTCCCTGAAGCCCGCACTTAGTTCCTTTGTCTTGCTGACGTTGAATGCAAGGTTGTTGCTGTGACCCCTCTCCACCAGCCTTCTATCAGACGCAATATCAGATGGCGCGATAGATCAGCTGCCTGACTGGTGTTGCAACAGAACACACACCAGACCTCATCAAGATGTCAGCAGTGGAAAGAGTGAGCAGCTTCAAGTTCCTGGGTGTCAACATCTCAGAGGATCTCTCCAGGGCCCAACACATCGATGCAATCACGAAGAGGGCGAGCCTGTGGCTCTGCTTCATTAGGAGTCTGAGGAGTGCATTGGGAGGGGGCGAGTGCAGACACACCCAGCCCTGAGACACCCTCTCCCTTCCCCTTTTCCCAACAATGATTCCCCTTCCCACTCTCAGTCCACTATATGGACCCATATCAGAACCAGGTTTATCATCACTTATGTGGGTCATGAAATTTGTGTGGTTTTTTTGTGGCAGCTCTACAGTGCAATACATGAAATCACATCAGAACTGTGCAAAAGTCTTAGGGACCCTTGATGTATATATGTGCCTGAGACTTTAGCACAGTACTGGATATGGTGACATATATGTACTTTGATAAATAAGTTTAATTTGAACTTTGAATTTGAACTTTTAAAATAAAGAGAAAAAAGGGAGCAAAGAAAAGGACAGCTTTGATCCCATTGCTATATGACTATTGAATGAACCCCTAGGATGATAAGATGGACTCTTGACCTCACAGTCTACCTCGTCAACATCTTGCATCTTAATGTCTGCCTGCACAGTGCCTTCTCTGTGGCGTGACACTTTACTCTACATCCTTTTGTTTTCCCTTGTCTGCCTCAGTACACAGATATGATGAAAACATTCCAGATAAGATTTTTCGCTGGATCTCGGTACAATAATAAGCCAGTTCACCACAGTGCCGAGTGTTACAGCTGTATAAAACCTGGGGCAGGCCACATCTGGAGCTTGCATTCGGTGGTGGTTGCTCCATTACAGGAAATGTGTGGTGGCCTTGGGGAGGGTTCAATGGTATACGATACACAAGGTGAAATTCTTACTCTTCACAGTCATCCCTGAAAAAGGAGAAAAACCCCAAAGAAGGAATGACAGGAGAAAGGTTAGAACTCCAAAAGCCCCCTCTCCCCCTGCCACACAAAAGCAGCAGCTAAGCATCAACCTTCCCCCTGATTTGTTCTTGAAAAAAAATCATCAGCCACCATGAAAGTATCTGTAATAAAGTACCTCAGTTGTGACACACCTCCTTTTCCACAAACACTAGCTTGGGCATTCGTTTAAACTGCTTAATCAATCCTTAAACAGCATTCAGTCAGTATGTGATTCCCGGATGAGCCCCCATAAATGCAACTCACTCACGAGGGGCTAGTATACAAACTTGGCTCATTGGCTAACTCTGCTAACAGTCACGTAACTCCGCAGTGAGAAGGCCACCTTTCAAAAGCAACAGCTGTCTAGGGATGCTATGATTTGTTGTTCAACCAAGCAGGAACGTCGTGATGCTCCGATTAAGGAAACTTTGATTTAAGTGAACGCTGTGTAAATACTGCTCACACATAATTATCGGTCACCAAGAAATAACAGATCATACACCAGCATAAAATTATAAACAGTGTATATTTCCCAACTTTTCAACTTTATCAAACAGTTAACAGGGAAGGAAAAGAAAAGTAGAAGGGCCCATTACCAGTCCAATGTGCACATAAATGTTGGAGCTCGTTTATGCAGTAGTTGAGTGTATTGCTTTACTCATCTGCTGAATCCACGTTCTGCGTGACAGACCCCAGTCAGTCAGAGTTCGAAGTTCCCTTGAAGACATCTCAAATGAACTGGCTAACTCAGGAGTATGGGTACTTCCTCCTTGCAGATATTCATCTGCACAGAGCATGAGTTACAACATGGCTTCTTCTTCAAGCGACTTCTTCCCTTGTGTCCCACTCCGCAGCTGCTGCCAAAAGACCCGAAACCAGTCTACTGTCCTCAGAAATCTGATTCCGCCCAGCTCTCTAGAATCTTCCCATCGCATCGCACTGGACAGAAAGTTACAGCACGTACCTCACTACAGGAAGGATGTGGAAAGCATAGAAAGGCTGCAAAGGAGATTTGCAAGGATGTTGCCTGGATTAGGAAGCATGCCTTTTGAGAATAGGTTGAGTGAACTCGGCCTTTTTTCCTTGGAACGATGGAGGATGAGCGGTGACCTGATAAAGGTGTATAAGATGATGAGATGTATTGATCGTGTGGATAGTCAGGGGCTTTTTCCCAGGGCTGAAATGGCTAGCATGAGAGGGCGAGGGTTTTAAGGTACAGAGACAATATCAGGGGTAAATTATTTACGCAGAGAGTGGTGAGTGCGTGGAATGGGCTGCCAATGACGATGTTGGAGGCAGATATGATGGGGTTTTTTACGAGACCCCTGGACAGGTACACGCAGCTCAGAAAAATAGGGAGCTAGGTAAGTTCTTAGATAAGGGCATGTGGGCTGACGGGCCTGTATTGTGCTGTAGGTTTTCTGTGTTTCTATTTACCAAGAGAATCCTGATCGCCTAACACGGCATACCTAAGTTGGACAAAATGGCTCCTTTACTAGCAGGACATAAGGCTTTTGTGGAAAACTGCTAAAATAAAAATAAATCACCAGATAGCAATAGAAATCTTAACCAGGGTGTTACATGTATTTAGAGATTCGATGCTTTCCAGCCCAATGAGACACCCAGCAACCCATCGGCCTAATCACAAGACAATTTACAATAACTAATTGACTCACTCCTCCAGGAGGGCCACAACCTTGTGGTTTGGAGGCGTGTGTGTCTCAATGACCCGGACAGCTACGTTGGCTGCAGTCAGGGCTTTATGCTTTGGCTCTTGGCTCCTTGACCCATGCCAAACAGGTCAAAGGGCAGAGGCCAAACTAACAGTGGTCCACTGGTCCTCCAGATTCAGGGGGCTGGGGGAGGTGGTTTCAGTTCAGGTCAAACAAAACATTGTGGGCCAAAGGGTCTGTAATGTGCTGTAGATTTCCATGTTACAGAAGAAGCAATAAAGAAAACTTATCAAAAGTCTTGGATCTGGACCTACAACCTAATTTACTTATGGCAATATTTGGGATTATCCCATTGGAACCAGGAAATATTCCTGATTCCACTCAACGCATGATACCTTGTTAACTTTATTGGCTAGGAGAGCCACTTTACTGAAGTGGAAGGATTCTAATCCAGCTGCTGTCTTTTATTGGCTTTCCTCCGTTATGTCTTGTTTAAGTTTAGAGAAAATAAGAAGTCAGACATTTGTTACATCCTTTAAATTTGAGCGGATCTGGTGACCTTTTATTCAACATTTTCATTTGATTTGATTTATTACTCTTGCATTTTTTTTGAAGTTTTAGATTTCATCAGAATTTCTTTCTTTGTTTTTGGACATATCCTCAGAACGGACTGCCCAGTCCCATTTTTTTTGTATAGTGTAGTGTTTTTTTTTAAACCTTTCCTTCATTTAAATATTTAAAGTTTTTTTTCTTTCCGTAAATTGATAAGAGGAGAATTAGCTGTCTTCTTTTTGATTATATACTATATTCCAGCTTAACACTTTGTACGATTTTGATAATGTCTATTTCACTTTCCTGTTTGCATTGCTATTGATATATATATATAGGATAATTCTCCTCTTGTTTGTATTTATGCTCCTTTTAAATGAATAAAAAGTTTGAGAAAGAAAAGATCTGAGTGGCCAAGAACAGACAAAGATGGAGAATCTTCATCGCTGCTCTAAACGCCAGTGGCATAATGGGCGGATAAGTAAGTAATTATTATTACTAAATGTGCATCGTTGGACTGCAGCACCAGGAGGAAACCTACTGACTTCGCTCCAGTTATTATAAGAATTCTCCCGACATCGCCGTCAGTTCCCCACAGAGTCTCCCTCTACCCTCACCCACATGCAGGGGTGGGGGAATGGTTAAATCGTGGGAGGAAACTGGAGCAAGCAGTGAAACCCCTTGGGGACACAGGGAGAAGATGCAAATTTCGCATACAAAGTCACACAGTATAGACACATACAGTCACACACACATAAGTAGACAAACATAGTCTCTCACACGCACACTCACAGTCACATAAACAGTCACAAACACACAAATAGACATATAAGGTCACACACACACGGTCTCTCACACGCACACAAATAGACAGACACAGTCACACACAATAGTAGACACACATAGTCTCTCACGCACACACAGAGTCACATAAACACAGACACACAATGCACAATTACAGACAGTTACACACACACGTCACACAATACAGATACGAACAGTCACACAAATGTGTGTGTGTGTGTGTGTGTGTGTGTGTGTGTGTGTGTGTGTGTGTGTGCATGTGTGTGTTTGGGGTGTCTGCCCTTCCACGTCCTGAAGAATGTGCAAGGTTACTGCGACTACCACCAGGTTCAGGAACAGTTATTACCCCTCAACCATCAGGCTCCTGAACCAGAGGGGATAACTTCACTGAAATTCACGTCCCTCCATGGAAATGTTCCCACAGGCTATGGACTCACTTCCAAGGATTCTTCATCTCATTTTCTCGATATTTACTGATTTTTTTTCCTTTGTAATTACACAGTTTCCTGACTCTTGCACTGGTTGTTTGTCCTGTTGTGTGCGGTCTTGCATTGATTCTATTGTATATCTTGCATTTACTGTGTATGCCCACAAGAAAATGAATCTTACGGTCATATATGGTGACATTCTGTCCGCCTTGGTTCAGTCCCTTCTGACCTGCATCCACAGCACTTCACGTGCTCCCGATCTCCTCGACAACTTTCAATTCGCTGGACCCGATCGCCACATTTTCACCGAGGATGTCTGGTCCCTGTCACCACCATCAAGAAGACCTTAAAGCTCTGCGCTTGTTTCTCAACAGAAGCTATAGCCAGCTCCCTTCCACCACCGCCGTCCTCCATCTGGAGAACTAATCCCCAACCTCCACAAGTTTTCCTTCATCTCCTCCCACTTTTTCCAGACTCGAGGGGGAGCCTTGGGCACCCGCATGGGCCCCAGCAATGCCTGCCTTTTCCGTGACTGTGTAGAACGGTCCCTCTCTCAGGCCTTCCCTGCTAATGCTCCCCAACTCTTCCTGTGCTGCATTAATGACTGCGTTGGCGCTGCCTCCTGCACCCATGCTGAGCTCGTCAATTTCATCGACTTTGCCTTCAATTCATTGGACTGCTTCTGACAACCTCTCTCCCCTTTCTCGATCTCTGTCTCCATCCCTGGAGAAAACCTGTCTCCTGACACCTTTTATAAACCTACCGATTCCAATAGCTGTCTTGACGACGCAAACACGAGGAAGTCTGCAGATGCTGGAAATTCAAGCAACACCAGAGTTTTATAGAGCTGCATCATTACATCGCGACTCTTAACCTCTATCCCTCAACTTACGAAAGCTAATATCCCATAAGCTTCCTTAACTACCCTATCTACCTGTGAGGCAACTTTCAGGGATCGGTGGACATGTACCCCCAGATCCCTCTGCTCCTCCACACTCCCAAGTATCCTGCCATTTACTGTGTACTCTGCCTTGGAGTTTGTCCTTCCAAAGTGTAACACCTCACACTTCTCTGGGTTGAACTCCATCTGCCACTTCTCAGCCCACTTCTGCATCCTATCAATGTCTCTCTGCAATCTTCAACAATCCTCTACACTATCCACAACATCACCAACCTTTGTGTCGTCTGCAAACTGGCCAACCCACCCTTCTACCCCCACATCCAGGTCATTAATAAAAATCAAGAAAAGTAGGGGTCCCAGAACTGATCCTCGTGGAACACCACTTGTCACAGCCCTCCAATCTGAATGTACTCCCTCCACCACGACCCCCTGCTTTCTGCAGGCAAGCCAATTCTGAATCTACCTGGCCAAACTTCCCTGGATCCCATGCCTTCTGACTTTTTGAATAAGCCTACCATGTTGAACCTTATCAAATGCCTTACTAAAATCCATGTAGATCAAATGTGCTGCATGACCCTCATCTATATGCCTGGTCACCTCCTCAAAGAACTCTAACTGGCTTGTTAGACACGATCAGTCCTTCACAAAGCCATGCTGAATGTCCCTGATCAGGCCATCATTCTCCAAATGCCCATAGATACTATCGCCAAGAATCTTTTGCAACAGCTTTCCCACCACAGACGTAAGGTTCACTGGTCTATAATTACCCAGACTATCCCTACTACCTTTTTTGAACAAGGAGACAACCTCCCTCCCTCCAATGTTTAATGTCCATCATGGGCACCAGCCTCTGTAGTATCGAGGACATCTTCAAGGAGCGATGTCACCACGGGCACGTAGCTCGTTCATCGTTAAGGACCCCCATCACCCAGGCCATGCCCTGTTCTCATTGCTACCATCAGAAGCCTGTAGGCACACACTCAGCAATTCAGGAACAGCTCCTTCCCCTCTGCCAACTGATTCCTGAATGGACTTTGAACCCATCAACATTATCTCACCAATTTTTAATTTCTGGTTTTGCACTACTTAATTAATTCAACTCTTTAAAATATAAATATACACTTACTGTAAATCGCATTTTCCTTTATTTTTATGTATTACATTGTACTGCTGTCACAAAGACAACAAATTTCACAACGTATGTCAGTGATTCTGATCAAAAGGGGCACGAGAGGGAACTTCTTCACTCAAAGGGTGGTGAGAATGTGAATCGAACTGCTAGCAAAAGTGGTGGATTCTAGTCGGATTTTAATTTTTGGTTGGGCACATGGATGGTAGGGGTATAGAGGACCGTGGTCCGGGGTCAGGTTGAAGGGACTAGCTAGGATAATAATTTGGCCTGGACTACATGGTCTGTTTGTGTGCTGCAGTTCAATATGACCCAATGACTCTACTTTCTCCAACTGTCTTTTAAATATTGTTATTTAACCCTCTGGCAACTCGTTCCACCCTCTCCTAAAATAAAACTTTCCCTTTTAAATCTCTCCCCTGGGCCCTTTAGTTTTAGACTCCCCAAGCTGGAGACCCCAAGAGGGCCACAACCTCGTCATTGGGTGTGGAGGCTTGTGTGCTTCAATGACCCAGAGAGCTATGTTGGCTGGAGTAAGGGCCTTGGGCTTTTTACTCTTGGTAGGCTCACCCATGTCAAACAGGTCAAAGGGCTAGAAGGCCAGACTAAGAGTGGTCCACCAGTCCTCCAGGCTCAGGGGGCAACAACCCTGATTGGTTGAAACAAAATTGTCATGGAAGAAGCAATTTCATATCTGTGTGCAACGGTATTCCCACGTCTCCCCCTGGGGTTTGCATTACTGAAAGCCGAGAGGATGCACAACAGAGAGAGAAAGAGATGGAGGACCTTCGTTGCTGCCCTAAACGTTAGCAGCATCACAGGCAGTAATAATTGCTTATTAAGTAGTCAGTAAAAGGGGTTAGTAAATTTGCTGATGACACAAAGGTTGAGGGTGTTGTGGATAGTCTGGAGGGCTGTCAGAGGTTACAACGGGACATTGATAGTTTGCAAAACTGGGCTGAAAAGTGGCAGATGGAGTTCAACCCAGATAAGTGCGAGGTGGTTCATTTTGGTAGGTCAAATGTGATGGCAGAATATAGTATTAATGGTAAGACTCTTGGCAGTATGGAGGATCAGAGGGATCTTGGGGTCCGAGACCATAGGACACTCGAAGCTGCTGTGCAGGTTGACTCTGTGGTTAAGAAGTCATTTGGTGTATTGGCTGTCATCAGTCGTGGGAATGAGTTTAAGAGCCGAGAGGTAATATTATAGCTATATAAGAGCCTGGTTATATAAGACTGTTGGGGTACTATGTTCAGTTCTGGTCACCTCACTATGGGAAGGATGTGGAAGCCATAGAAAGAGTGCAGAGGAGATTTACAAGGATGTTGCCTGGATTGGGGAGCATGCCTTTTGAGAATAGGTTGAGTGAACTTGGCCTTTTCTCCTTTAAGTAGCAGAGGATTAGAGGTGACCTGATAGAGATGAACGAGATGATGAGAGGCATTGATCGTGTGGATCGTCAGAGGCTTTTTCCCAGGGCTGAAATGGCTAACATGAGAGTGCAAAGTTTTAAGGTGCTTGGAAGCAGGTACAGAGGAGATGTCAGGGGTGAGTCTTTTACTTACAGAGTGGTGAGTGCGTGGAATGGGCAACCGGTGGTGGTGTTGGAGGCGGATACAATAGGGTCTTTTAAGAGGCTCCCGGATAGGTACATGGAGCTTAGAAATATAGAGGGCTATGGGTAACCCGAGGTAATTTCTAGTAAGTACATGTTCGGTACAGCTTTGTGGGCTGAAGGGCCCGTATTGTGCTGTAAGTTTTCTATGTTTCTGTGGAACTAGCCTAAGGTAGAGGACTATGCTAGTGGTTAGCATTCACCTTGACCTCAAGACGCCTGCCAAATATTTTACATAGCTCAATGACGTCACCTCTCCTACATCTAAAAATAGAAACCTGTCCTCCGAGATCTTTCCTTAAGTGACTGAACTGCCAACGCCAGAAGCAGTACAGTAAGTGTAGCTGACTTCCTGGTACCTCTGGGTGTGGAGCCATCAGGGACCGTGCGTTAGTGTCGGAGACTCCCTGTTCTCAAATCCCCTTTCGATCAGCATCAGGTTTAATATCACCACCATATGTTGTGAAATTTGTCAACTTCCCGCAGCAGTACAATGTAAACATAACATCAGGGAAAAAATGTGAATTACAGTAAATACTGTATATATATATATATATATATATATATATATATATATAAAACCAGCGCAAAAGTGAAAAAGTAGATCGGTAGTGTTCATGGGTTCAATGTCCATTCAGAAACCTGATGGCAGAGGGGAAGAAGCTGTTCCTGAATCACTGAGTGTGAGTCTTCAGGCTCCTGTCCCTCCTCCCTGATGGCAGAGGGGAAGAAGCTGTTCCTGAATCGTTGAGTGTGTGTCTTCAGGCTCCTGTACCTCCTCCCTGATGGCAGAGGGGAAGAAGCTGTTCCTGAATCATTGAGTGTGTGTCTTCAGGCTCCTGTCCCTCCTCCCTGACGGCAGAGGGGAAGAAGCTGTTCCTGAATCGTTGAGTGTGTGTCTTCAGGCTCCTGCACCTCCTCCCTGATGGCAGAGGGGAAGAAGCTGTTCCTGAATCGTTGAGTGTGTGTCTTCAGGCTCCTGCACCTCCTCCCTGATGGCAGAGGGGAAGAAGCTGTTCCTGAATCGTTGAGTGTGTGTCTTCAGGCTCCTGCACCTCCTCCCTGATGGCAGAGGGGAAGAAGCTGTTCCTGAATCGTTGAGTGTGTGTCTTCAGGCTCCTGCACCTCCTCCCTGATGGCAGAGGGGAAGAAGCTGTTCCTGAATCGTTGAGTGTGTGTCTTCAGGCTCCTGCACCCCCTCCCTGATGGCAGAGGGGAAGAAGCTGTTCCTGAATCATTGAGTGTGTGTCTTCAGGCTCCTGCACCCCCTCCCTGATGAAGGAGTACAGAGTACATCCTTCCTGGGTGATGGGGGTCCTTAATGATGGATGCCGCCTTTTTGAGGCATCGCTCCTTGAAGGTGTCCTGGGTACTCTGGTGATTAGGGCCCATGATGGAGCTGACTGAGTTTACAACTCTCTGCAGCTCGCTTCGATCCTGCACAGTAGCCCCCCCACCCCCCACTTCTCCCAGACCAGACAGTGGTGCGGCCAGTTCAAACGCTTTCCACAGCACAACTGTAGAAATTTGCCAGCGTTTTCGGTGACAAACCAAGTTTCCTCAAACTCCGCATGAAATATCGCCACTGTTGTGCCTTCTTTGTGTCTGCATCGATGTGAGTGACAATGTGCGCTCAGTGTCCATTCTATTAGTGCAGGAGCCTCACATCTGGTCCCCAACTGCAACGTCTTTTCTGCTACGTGCACTGTGGTAACTAATCACATGAGTGGGGGCTGTGGCAAAAGAGAAAGATATAAGTTACGTCTTCAGTAGGTTTCAAAGATATATTTAATATCAGAGAAATGTATGCAATATACATCCCGAAATTCCTTTTCTTCGCAAACATCCACGAAAGCAGAGGAGTTCCCCAAAGAATGGACGACAGTTAAATGTTAGAACCCCAAAGTCCCCTCCCATGCATAAGCAGCAGCAAAAACGACCTCCCTCCCTCGCAGCAAACAAGCAACAGCACCCGACTCCGAGCACGCAAGTGTGCAGCAAAGCATCAATAAGGACACAGACTTGCAGTACCCCCAGGACTGCCCATTCATCTGGTAATTCGACCTCTCTCTCTCTCTCTCTCTCTCTCTCCTCGCTGCTTTCGATCTTCCGCGTACTCCCACGACACAGCACCGGCCTCGAATCAGCCGCCAAAATCCGGCCCGCTAGGCTCCCAGGCCATGTCGAAAAGTGCCCGACTGAAAGCGGGTCCCATTTCCACAAAGAGCCAAAGTCAGCGCCTAACTCCAGGTCGAGGTCTTCAAGGTTTGTTCCTGGAAGTTTGCAGCTGGGGGCCAATGGATGTCACAGTTTTGTTGAACATCCAATTACGCTTAACTTGGGTATGTTTAAGTTTCATCGCTTCAGGATTGTATGTTTGCTAATTGCTAATGATCGAATACATATCCTCGACTTTGGAACAATCATTACTGGACTGAGAGTGCGTCATACGGGTACAAAAAAGCTGTGGGGGGGGGGTTGCCAGCAGCGACAATTCAGTTTGGTTCGAAATGGCCCCTACGATTAGGTACACCTACTCATATCTAATCAGCCAATCATGTGGCAGCAACTCCGCGTATAAGAGCACGCAGACACGGTTAAGAGGTTCAGCTGTTGTTCAGACCAAACATTCGAATGCGGAAGCAATGTGATTGAAGTGACTCTGACCCTGGAATGATAGGTGGTGCCCGATGAAGTAGCTTGGGCCTCAGAAACTCAAAATAAATTTATTATCAAAGTACATATATGTCACCGTACACAACTCTGAGATTTATTTTCATGCGGGAATACTTAATAAATCCACAATTGAATAATAACCTTTACAGAATCAGTGGAAGACCACACCAACATGGGCATCTGACCACCTTGCAAAAGGCAACAAACTGTGCAAATATAGAAATAATAAGTAAATAGATGGATAGGTAGATAGATAAGCAAGCAATAAATATTGACAACATGAGATGAAGACTCCCTGAAAGAAGCCCATAGGTTGTGGGAACAGTTCAGTGATGGGGCAAGTGAAGTTGAGTGAAGTTGTCCCCTCTGGTTCAAGAGCCCGATGGTTTAGGGACAATAACTGTTCCTGAACCTAGTGGTGTGGGTCCTGAGGCTCCTGTACCTACTTCCTAATGTCAGCACGTCTTCTGCAATGAGATTTTCACACAGCACTGTCTCTAGAGTAGGGTTTGCAACTTTGAGGGTTGAAGCCTCCGTTGATCAGCGTTGGCCATGGATATTGCATCCTCACTGTCTAGATACGCAAGCCTGGGCAGTATGATATGGGGAGCGAGCTGTTGCCCGTGTAGCAGGCTCCCCTTCTCCGTGCATCTGATGAACCCAAGGGAACGGCAGAGACTGATACAGTTTGGTGCCAGAGTGTCACTGGAGTTGCCAGTCAGCGTCGAGCCTCATGTGGGACTGCCTTTTCCCTCAGGGTTTACTCCCAAAGCCTTTTCCATGAGAGGACACAGCCTCAAGGCAGCGGAGGTTTGAGATCAGAGTTTTCCTTCTCCCCGATGAGCTGCCAACCACGGCTGATGAGCTTCATCTGCACCGAGCGACTGGCTTTAAGGTACCAGTAGCCTGCCTTTGCCCTGTCTCCTGTCGGTTCCACCGGGCTTAGCAGGTAAGCCAGATGTGAAGACCAGGAGCTGGACATGGTGTCAGAGCATTAACTGGTAGTGGGAGAATGTCCCCATTACCACTCCCCGACTATAACACCCTTGAGGAATGCCCTTCCCACTTGAGATCAATAAAGTATTATTGTTAACTGAGAGGCCCGTGGACCCCAGGTTGGAAACCGCTGTTCTGGGGTTTACAGAGAATGGAATGAACGAAGATCTCCGGCGAGCAGCAGTTCCGTGGTTGAAAACGCCTTGTTAGTGAGGGAGGTCGGAGGACAATGGCCAGACCGGACAAGCTGACAGGAAGGCGACGGTAACTCAAACAACCACGCGTTATAACGGCAGCGTGCAGGAGAGCGTCTCTGAATGTCCAGCACGTCCAGGCTTGTAGTGGGTGGGCTACAGCATCAGAAGACTTGGTGGCTACTTTACTGGGTACAGGGGACACCGAATATACCTTGAACTCAAGTGGCCACTGAGTGTGTGCTTGTTTGCTGACCTGCTCCAGAGTGCAAGGACACCCAGTCCCCTTTTAACGTGGCGGCTGGCTTAACGCTTCTCAGCGCCATTGATAGGGGGCCCTTTCCAGCCGCTGTCTGTGAGGAGTCTGCACGCTCTCCCCGGGACTGCGTGGGTTTTCCTCCGGGTGCTCCGGTTTTCTCCCACATTCCAAAGTCGCACCGGCTGGGTTTTAGTGAGTTGTAAGCGTGCCCCAGAAGCAGGGTGACTCTTGCGAGCTGCCCCCCCCCCAACACGTCATATCCTCAAATTGTACCGTTGGTGAAGCATACCGCTCATTTCTTTTTCTTACAATTTATTTTTTTACTGAAGTTTATTATCAAGCATTTCCATAAGATGTATTTCAGATACTGTACATATATATCATATTGATCACAAATCTCTACATGATAATTATCTGAGGTATACATTTATAGAAAGGAGAGAGAACAATTGAAATAAGAAAACTATGTACAAAGTAGGAAGTAATCTTTTTGTTACAACATTTTCATTGACATATGAAATACCCTTAGAGAGTAAGGCCATATATTTTGGGTATATACCTCAAGAATGGTTGAAAAGAGAAAAATATTTAATAAATATACTGCTAGTGGCTGGTAAAAAGGCCCTGACCAGGAAATAGTTATCACAGGACAACCCAACTTTAAATGTATGGATAGAAATTTGGCCTGTCCCCTAAAACCCTCACTGATTTTTAGAGATGCACCGTAGAAAGCATTCTTCTAGGGTGCATCACAACCTGGTATGGAAGTTGTCCTCTCCAAGACTGGAAGAAGCTGCAGAAGATCGTGAACACAGCCCAGCACATCATGCAAACCAATCTTCCATCCTTGGACTCACTTTTCACCGCACGCTGTCGGAGCAGTGCTGCCAGGATAATCAAGGGCAGGACCCACCCAGCCAACACACTTTTTGTCCCACTTACCTCCGGGAGAAGGTTCAGGAGCTTGAAGATTCGTACGGGCAGATTTGGGAACAGCTTCTTTCCAACTGTGATAAGACTGCTGAACAGATCCTGACCCGGATCTGGGCCGTACCTTCCAAATATCCAGACCTGACCTGCACTACCTTACTTCCCCTTTTCTATTTTCTAATTATGATTTACGATATAAATTTTTATTATATTTACTTTGATTTGTACTTCAGGGAGCGCGAAGCACAGAAACAAATCACTGTGATGATTGTACACTCTAGTATCAATTGTTTGGTGACAATAAAATAAAGTAAATTACAATGGACATTTACAAAATGGAGAAGATAACAGCATCTATTAATCATAAGTTGGAACAATTTGATTCATACTGGGAAAATGGTTTCACTACATAACACCTCATAGGCCTGATTTTATTCCGACATATGGTATATTTCACTCTGCGTTTCCTCCCTCCCGGTACTTACCCCTGCAAAGCACCTGCCCATTCACCTCCTCCCTCGCCTGCAAGCGAGGCCCTCAAAGTCCTTCCAGGGGCTTCACCTGCGAATCTGCTGGGGCCGTCCGTTACGGTGCTCCCAATGCGGCCTCCGCTAAGCTGGTGAGGCCCATCATAGATTTCCCCAGCACCTTTGCTCCGTCTGCCACAAGCGTAACTTCCGGTCGGCCATACGTTTTAATTCTCATTCCCATTCCATCATGTCAGTCCCCAGGGTGGAGGAGCAACACCTCATGTTCCGTCTGGGTACCCTCCGTCAGGTAAAACAAAACTCTTCCCCCCACCCCCACTTCCCTGTTCTTCTATTTCCAACTCTGGGTGCATGCCTCTTCTCACCTGCCTATCTCCTCTCCCTGGGTCACTTTCCTTTTCTCCCATGGTTCACTCTCCTCTCCGATCAGATTCCTACTTCTGCAGCCCTTTACCTTTCCCACCCACCTGGCTTTACCTGTCACCTTCTAGTTGTCCTCCTTCCCCTCACTCCACCACCCCCACTCCCTTTCTATTCTGGCATCTTCTTTTCCAGTCCTGAAGAAGGGTCGCGGCCAAAACGTCGACTGTTTATTCATTTCCCTGGATGCTGCCTGACCTGTTGAGTTCTCCCAACTTTGTGTATGTGTTGCTCTGGATTTTCAGCATCTGCAGATTTCTTTGGTGTTTATAATTCAGTTTACTTACATGTGCCAGGATGATAGGGGTGAACGGGGTCTGGGGCTGTGGTGAAGGTAAGAATGGGGTCCAGGGCGGGCTTATTTACTTATATAATTAATCGTTGTGACTTGCAGTAATTTTTTAAGTTTTGCTCTGCACCGCTGACACAAAGCAACAAATTTCACGACACATGCCATAGGTTCTGCAGACGCTGGAAATCCACAGCAACACACATAGAATGATGGAGGATCTCACCAGGTCAGGTCAGCTCATTTTGTGTGTGTGTGTGTTGCTCGGTAACTGCAAACCGGATTGGCCACAGCCGTCTTTCTTTGCAGAGGTATTTTGGGGCCGGTTTGAACCCGCCAGCTGCAGGAGGAATGCCTCCCGTGGTCTCCCCACGGTCCTCTCCGGACGGTGTGACAGCGCCGCGCAGAAGTTGACCTCAAGCACTTGGAGTGGAGGCAGCAGCCTCTCCGCTGAAAGTTGCGTAACGCGGAGCGCCTGAGGTTCCCATTCAAGTCTGGGCATTTGCCCTCAACCTGGGGCACATCCGGATGCCTTGCAAAGCGAAGGTGGTTCCGCCCGGGTGATTGACAGGCTCGTTCAACCCCCACGACTTTCCCTGGAAGTGCGCAGGCGTGTTGGCTGAAGCGACACAGCTGCTCCGCGATATCGGGGCGGAAGGGCGAACGTCACCGCCCTCCCGGAGTGACGGCGGTCATGACCAATGGCGATGGCGAAGACCAGACGGAGGAGGCGGGGTCGAGGGGGCGCGTTGGCCGACAGCCAATGGGCGGGCGCGGGGGCGGGAGTCTCAGGCAGTCGACAGGAGAGCAAGATGGCGCCAGACGAGTAGGTGAGCGAAGAGGGAGGGGGATTAGAGGAGTTCCAGGCCGGGGAGGGGTTGATGGGGCTGTACAGGGTCCGGGGCGGGGTGAAAGAGGTGAACAGGGTATGGACCGTGTTGAAGGGAGGCAAATAAGGTTCAGGCCGGGGTGAAGAAGATCTGGGTCGGGTTGTAGGAGATGAACAGGGTCCGGACTGAGGTGAAGGTGGTGAACAGTCTTCGGGCCATGTTGAAAGGGGTGAACAGGGTACGGGCTGGGGTGAAAGAGGTGAACTGGGACTAGGCTAGGGTGAAGGGGGTGAACAGGGTCCTTGTGGGATTGAAAGGGGAGAGCAGCATCTGGGCCTGGATGAAGGAGGTTAACAGTATCCGGGCCAGGTTGCTGGGGGTGTATAGGGTACTTTGTGGGGGTGAACAGGGGTCTGGATGAGGGATGATGGGGGTGAACAGGGTCCGTCCAGGTGAAGGAGGTGAACGGGGTATGGGCTGTGGTGCATGGGGTCCAGGGCAGCGTGAACCCTGTGGAGTCAAAGGGTGTGAACAGGGTCCAGGCCAGGGTAAAGGGAGTGAGTGGGGTCTGGGCTGAGGTAAAGGAGGTGAACAGGGTCCGGGGAAAAGAGAAGGCTTGGAGATGGGAGTGGGTGGATGGAACAAGGCCTGGAAAGTTTTTTTAAAAAGGGGAGGAAGGAGTGGTCAGGACACAAGGCCCTGAAGGGGGGGTGGAGCAGGGAGAAGTCTGTGGACAGGGCCCGGGCAGATGATGACGGGGGGGGGGGGGGAGGAGAAAGGGCCCGGGGAGATAGGAAACAACGGGGGAATAGGTCCCAGGGAGAGTGGAGAAGACAAGGGACGAGGCTCGGTGTTGGGGTTGGGAGAAGACGGGATAGGATCCTGGAGAGGGAGGTGGGGTGGAGAGGTCAAGTCCTGAGGAGTGGGAAATGATCAGGGACGGGGTCTGGGGAGGGTGGTGTGGGGGTGGATGGGTGGGAGAGAAAGACAGGACCCTGGGACAATGGACGGTTAACGGCTGGGAAACAGGGTCCAGAGGGGAGGGAAGATCAGAGGAATGGGTTTGAGGAAGGAGGGAGGAAAGGGGGTGCAGAGGTAGGTAACTGATAGGAGAGGATCAGGATGGTCAGCCACTGGGTCTGCCACTGTATAACACTTGGATACAGTGCATGTCGGTATAGGTCTCATCTGATATGATCATATCTCTATTGTTGTATAACACTGGGGTACGGTGCCGGTGGGGACAGACTATCACAAGGTAACACCGGGGTACAGTATCAGTGGGGATGGGTCTGTCTGTGTAAAACTGGGGTACAGTACTGGTGGGGATGGGTCTGTCACTGTATTACACTGGGGTACGGTGCTGGTGGGGATAGGTCTGTCACTGTATAACACTGGGGTACAGTATTGATGGGGATGGGTCTGTCACCATATAACACTGGGGTACAGTACTGGTGGGAATGGGTTTGTCACTCTATAATACTGGGATATGGGTCTGTCTCTGTATAACACCCGGGTATGGTAGCAATGGGGTTAGGTCTGTAAATGTATAACACCAGGGTAAGGCAGGAGTGGGGACAGACTATCACTATGTAACACCGGGGTACAGTATCAGTGGGGATGGGTCTGTTACTGTGTAACACTGGGGTACAGTACTGGTACGGATGGGTCTATCATTGAAGAACACCGGGGTTACGGCATCGGTGGGGACGTGTCTGTCACTATATAACACTGGGGTACCGAAGAAGTGGGGTGAGACTGTCACCATATAACACTGGGGTACAGTACAAGTGCAGACAGGCCTGTCACTGTACAGCACTGGGGTACAGTACCAGTAGGGATGGTCTATCACTGTTTAATACTGGGGTAAAACAGTCGGGATGGGTCTGTCAGTATATAACACCAGAGTACAGTACCAGTGGGGATGGGTCTGTCACTGTATAACACCAGGCTACAGTACCAGTGGGGACGGGTCTATCACTGTATAACATCGGGGTACAGTACCAGTGGGGAGGGGTCTGCCATTGTAGAATACTGGAATACCCTGGTGTTTTACAACGAAAGACAAATCCTCATCAGGACCACACCTCATTATTGTCCTGTGACAGACCAGTCCCTCCAGGTAGCATAACCCAGCATTATACAGTGACGTACCCATTCTCACCAGAACTGTACAACAATGTTACCACTGGTGGGGACGGGTCTGTGACTGTATAACACTGGGGTGCAGTAACAGTGCAGATGGGAGTGTCACAGCACCTGAGGGAATGGGTTTGTCGGTGTGTAACACTGGGGTACACACAGATCTGTTACTGTATTCAAATGGGGTATGGTACTGTATAATACCGGGGTACGGTACCAGTGGGGGTGGGTCTGTCACTGTGTAACACCAGGGTACGGTACCAGTGGGGACGGGTCTGTTACTGTAACACCGGGGAATGGTACTGGTGGGGACAGGTCTGTCACTGTGTAATACTGGGGTACGGTACCGGTGGGGACGGGTCTGTCAGTGTGTAACACCGGGATACGGTACTGGTGGGGACTGGCCTGTCGCTGTATAACATCAGGGTACAGTACCAGTGGGGACGGGTCTGTCACTGTATAACGCCAGGCTGCAGTACCAGTGGGGACGGGTCTGTCAGTGTATAATACCGGGGTACGGTACCAGTGGGGACAGGTCTGTCACTGTGTAACATCGGAGTGCAGTTCTGTTATCATTCTGTAATGTCGGTACAGTACTGTTAAGGGCCAGTCTGTCACTGTTTCACACCGGGCTACAAGTACAGTGGAGACTGGTCTGCTCTGCTGTTGTTTTGATATTGTTAACCCATCGCTTCTTATAAGCATGTTATCTTTAGAGAGATCTGTTTTGTTTACTCTGGGGAATGACATTGGCCTAGGGATCTCTGGTTCTCAATCATGTTTGGCTGTTACAACTGAGCAGTCACCTTCTCCTGCCCTGGACTCCTGCTGAGGGAGTTTTGTAAACACCATCTGCACTCCATTACCACGGAGGAATGCCGTCCAACCAATCCCATCCTGTCTAGCTTCTCCGGAGGTTGACCTGCCCCTGATCTCACCTTGGCTCTCGGTTACATTTACCCGGCTGCGTTCAGGAATAATGTGCAGCTATATTTCATTGGTGCTTTCCAAGGCAGACTGTGACTGACGTCTCTGAATTCATGTCTGAGCTCCCGTAGTTACTCAGTGTTACAGAGGTGAGGAGAAACTGTTCACACCTCTATGCCTTGGGTGAGTGTTCAGTTGCTTAATTCACACATCCTTTCGGGATATTAATTCAGTACCTTAGACTTTTTGTTACTTTTATTTTAAATTCAGGATTCCCCTTTTTTTGTCCTTTGCTTGTGTCATTTAGACATTAAAAATACTTAGATTAAAGAGCTGTGTTGGTTCTGGGAATGTTGACGGAGAAAGAGAAAGAAAGAGAGCGTGTGTGTCATTATAAATAACCCACCTCCTAGAAGTGGGTGATGGGACAATATTGCGACGTCTCCACTCTACATCTGACCTCAGGAGTATTATGAGATGGTGTGAAGGGAGCTTCGCTCTGTGTCTGACCCCGGGGGTGTGTGATGAGACGGTATGGACGGAGATTCACTCTGTTTCTGACCCCGTGAGTGTGTGATGGGACGGTGTGCAGGGAGCTTCACTCTGTGTCTGACCCCGGGAGTGTGTGATGGGGTGTTGTCGAGGGAGTTTCACTCTGTGTCTGACCCCGGGAGTGTGTGATGGGACGGTGTGGAGGGAGCTTCACTCTGTGTCTGACCCCGGGAGTGTGTGATGGGGCGGTGTGGAGGGAGTTTCACTCTGTGTCTGACCCCGGGAGTGTGTGATGGGACGATATGGAGGGAGTTCACTCTGTATCTGACCCCGGGAGTGTGTAATGGGGACGGTGTGGAGGGAGCTTCACTCTGTGTCTGACCCCGGGAGTGTGTGATGGGGATGGTGTGGAGGGAGCTTCAATCTGTGTCTGACCCCGTGAGTGTGTGATGGGACGGTGTGGAGGGAGCTTCACTCTGTGTCTCACCCCGGGAGTGTGTGATGGGGTGTTGTGGAGGGAGTTTCACTCTGTGTCTGACCCCGGGAGTGTGTGATGGCACGGTGTGGAGGGAGCTTCACTCTGTGTCTGACCCCGGGAGTGTGTGATGGAGCGGTGTGGAGGGAGTTTCACTCTGTGTCTGACCCCGGGAGTGTGTGATGGGACGATGTGGAGGGAGTTTCACTCTGTATCTGACCCCGGGAGTGTGTAATGGGGACGGTGTGGAGGGAGCTTCACTCTGTCTGACCCCGGGAGTGTGTGATGGGGTGTTGTGGAGGGAGTTTCACTCTGTGTCTGACCCCGGGAGTGTGTGATGGGACGGTGTGGAGGGAGCTTCACTCTGTGTCTGACCCCGGGAGTGTGTGATGGGGATGGTGTGGAGGGAGCTTCACTGTGTCTGACCCCGGGAGTGTGTGATGGGACGGTGTGGAGGGAGCTTCACTCTGTGTCTGACCCCGGGAGGGTGTGATGGGACGGTGTGTGGGGAGATTCACTCTGTGTCTGACCCCGGGAGTGTCTGGTGGGACGGTGTGGAGGGACCTTCACTCTGTGTCTGACCCCAGGAGTGTGTGATGGGACGGTGTGGAGGGAGCTTCACTCTGTGTCTGATCCCGGGAGTGTGTGATGGGACGGTCTGGAGGGACCTTCACTCTGTGTCTGACCCCGGGAGGGTGTGATGGGACGGTGTGTGGGGAGATTCACTCTGTGTCTGACCCCGGGAGTGTGTGGTGGTACGGTGTGGAGGGAGCTTCACTCTGTGTCTGACCCCGGGAGTGTGTGATGGGACGGTGTGGAGGGAGCTTCACTCTGTGTCTGACCCCGGGAGTGTGTGATGGGGATGGTGTGGAGGGAGCTTCACTCTGTGTCTGACCCCGGGAGTGTGTGATGGGACGGTCTGGAGGGACCTTCACTCTGTGTCTGACCCCGGGAGGGTGTGATAGGACGGTGTGTGGGGAGATTCACTCTGTGTCTGACCCCGGGAGTGTGTGGTGGGACGGTGTGGAGGGAGCTTCACTCTGTGTCTGACCCCGGGAGTGTGTGATTGCGCGGTGTGGAGGGAGTTTCACTCTGTGTCTGAACCCGGGAGTGTGTGATGGGACGGTGTGGAGGGAGTTTCACTCTGTGTCTGACCCCGGGAGTGTGTGATGGGACAGTGTGGAGGGAGCTTCACTCTGTGTCTGACCCCGGGAGTGTGTGATGGGACGGTGTGGAGGGAGCTTCACTCTGTGTCTGACCCCGGGAATGTGTGATGGGACGGTGTGAAGGGAGCTTCACTCTGTGTCTGACCCCGGGAGTGTGTGATGGGACAGTGTGGAGGGAGTTTCACTCTGTGTCTGACCCCAGGAGTGTGTGATGGGGCAGTGTGGAGGGAGCTTCACTCTGTGTCTGACCCCAGGTGTGTGTAATGGGGATGGTATGGAGTGAGCTTCACTCTGTGTCTGACCCCGGGAGTGTGTGATGGGACGGTGTGGAGGGAGCTTCACTCTGTGTCTGACCCCGGGAGTGTGTGATGGGACAGTGTGGAGGGAGTTTCACTCTGTGTCTGACCCCAGGAGTGTGTGATGGGGCAGTGTGGAGGGAGCTTCACTCTGTGTCTGACCCCAGGTGTGTGTAATGGGGATGGTATGGAGTGAGCTTCACTCTGTGTCTGACCCCGGGAGTGTGTGATGGGACGGTCTGGAGGGACCTTCACTCTGTGTCTGACCCAGGGAGGGTGTGATGGGACGATGTGTGGGGAGATTCACTCTGTGTCTGACCCCGGGAGTGTGTGGTGGGATGGTGTGGAGGGAGCTTCACTCTGTGTCTGACCCCGGGAGTGTGTGATTGCGCGGTGTGGAGGGAGTTTCACTCTGTGTCTGAACCCGGGAGTGTGTGATGGGACAGTGTGGAGGGAGTTTCACTCTGTGTCTGACCCCGGGAGTGTGTGATGGGACGGTGTGGAGGGAGCTTCACTCTGTGTCTGACCCCGGGAGTGTGTGATGGGACAGTGTGGAGGGAGCTTCACTCTGTGTCTGACCCCGGGAGTGTGTGATTGCGCGGTGTGGAGGGAGTTTCGCTGTGTGTCTGAACCCGGGAGTGTGTGATGGGACAGTGTGGAGGGAGTTTCACTCTGTGTCTGACCCCGGGAGTGTGTGATTGCGCGGTGTGGAGGGAGCTTCACTCTGTGTCTGACCCCGGGAGTGTGTGATGGGACGGTGTGGAGGGAGCTTCACTGTGTGTCTGACCCCGGGAGTGTGTGATGGGACAGTGTGGAGAGAGTTTCACTCTGTGTCTGACCCCAGGAGTGTGTGATGGGGCAGTGTGGAGGGAGCTTCACTCTGTGTCTGACCCCAGGTGTGTGTAATGGGGATGGTATGGAGTGAGCTTCACTCTGTGTCTGACCCAGGGAGGGTGTGATGGGACGGTGTGTGGGGAGATTCACTCTGTGTCTGACCCCGGGAGTGTGTGATGGGACGGTGTGGAGGGAGCTTCACTCTGTGTCTGACCCCGGGAGTGTGTGATGGGACGGTGTGGAGGGAGCTTCACTCTGTGTCTGACCCCGGGAGTGTGTGATGGGACGGTGTGGAGGGAGCTTCACTCTGTGTCTGACCCCGGGAGTGTGTGATGGGACGGACTGGAGGGACCTTCACTCTGTGTCTGACCCCGGGAGTGTGTGGTGGGACGGTGTGGAGGGAGCTTCACTCTGTGTCTGACCCCGGGAGTGTGTGATTGCGCGGTGTGGAGGGAGTTTCACTCTGTGTCTGAACCCGGGAGTGTGTGATGGGACAGTGTGGAGGGAGTTTCACTCTGTGTCTGACCCCGGGAGTGTGTGATGGGACGGTGTGGAGGGAGCTTCACTCTGTGTCTGACCCCGGGAGTGTGTGATGGGACGGTGTGGAGGGAGCTTCACTCTGTGTCTGACCCCGGGAGTGTGTGATGGGACGGTCTGGAGGGACCTTCACTCTGTGTCTGACCCCGGGAGTGTGTGATGGGACAGTGTGGAGGGAGTTTCACTCTGTGTCTGACCCCGGGAGTGTGTGATTGCGCGGTGTGGAGGGAGTTTCACTCTGTGTCTGAACCCGGGAGTGTGTGATGGGACAGTGTGGAGGGAGTTTCACTCTGTGTCTGACCCCGGGAGTGTGTGATTGCGCGGTGTGGAGGGAGTTTCACTCTGTGTCTGACCCCGGGAGTGTGTGATGGGACGGTGTGGAGGGAGCTTCACTCTGTGTCTGACCCCGGGAGTGTGTGATGGGACGGTGTGGAGGGAGCTTCACTCTGTGTCTGACCCCCGGGAGTGTGTGATGGGACTGTGTGGAGGGAGCTTCACTCTGTGTCTGACCCCAGGTGTGTGTAATGGGGATGGTATGGAGTGATCTTCACTCTGTATCTGATTCCAGGTGTCTGTGATGGGGCGGTGTGGAAGGAGCTTCAGTTTAACTCCGACCTTGGGTGTGTGTGACACCACCAGGTTCAGGAACAGCTATTACTCCTCAACCATCAGGCTCTTGAACCAGAGGGGTAACTTCACTCGCCCTATCACTGAACTGTCCCCACAAACTATGGACTCACTTTCAAGGACTCTTCATCTCACGTTGTTGATATTTGTTACTTATTTATTTATTATTTATTTTTGTATTTGCAGAGTTTGTTGCCTTTTGCACACTGTTTCATTGATTCTATTGTGGTTATTGGATTCATTGAGTAAACCCGCAAGAGAATGAATCTTAGGATTGCATATGGCGACATATGTTGATACTGAATTTACTTTATGATGGGACGGTGCAGAGAGACCCTAGGTCTCTTTTCAACCCAGCCTGATTTATTTGTTAGAGATGACCTACACAGTACCGAAGTTACTCAGCATCCACACACCTCCCTCCCCAGCACCCTCTTCTATGTTGGGACCTCATCTATTGCAGTTTTGGTGTCCCTGAGTCTCTGTAGATCGCCGAGTGTTCTGTTGTGCTGGTTTCTAAGCCTTGAAGGCTTTGTCTTTCCCTCTACTATAAAGTGTCCCAAAGCACATCAGTGGAACATTTCACCTCCTGCTTTGACCCCTTTCATGGAGCAGAGCAGGAAACCACCTGCATTTTAATACAGGTAAAATGGTGGGAGAGCCGATAACTGATTTAATCGTTTTCCTATTTGCCCTTCTAGTCGACACATCTGCCTCTGATGTGGTTGTCCTGAACACGTCAAAATGCCCAGGTTTCTGGAGTCAACAATTATAAGCCTCTGAGGTAAGTCATGATAGCCTTGAAATCCTGAATTGGTCCTAATCTAAACCGTTACGTGTGTGTGTCCCTCCCTCCCTCCCTCACTCCATCCTCTTCCCCCCCTCCCTGCATTTCAGCCTGTGACCAAGGGTGGACACGAGCATTGGAACAGGCTTTCAGATGGACTCATGATTATGAAGCTATGGTGCACAGGAGGAAGACATTTAGTCGACATTGTCGCCAGGATTGACACAATGCTGTGCATGGCAGTCCTCCAAGTGGGCCTCAGTCTTGTCGTGGTTTGGAGGCTCATGTGTCTCAATGACCGGAGGCCTATGTCGGCTGGAGTCAGAGCTTTATGCTTTGGCTCTTGACAGGAGCGCCCATTCTAAATAGGTCAAAGGGTGGAAGCCAGAATGGGAGCACTCCACTGGTCCACTGGGTTCGGGAGTTCAGCTCAGGGCTGACAACCTGCACCGATCAAAACAAAATTGTTACAGAAACAGCGGTGAATAATCCTTCTACATCTGTCTGGCGAAGGACTGACAAGATATGGAGGATCTTCATTGCTGCCCTAAACTCCAGCGGTGTGACAGGCAGTCAGTAAGTAGAACCATAGAACACTACAGCGCAGAAGACAGCCATTCGGCCCTTACGGTCTGTGCAGAAACTTTATTCCGCTAGTCCCATTGACCTGCACCCAGTCCATAACCCTCCAGACCTCTCCCATCCATGCATCTATATAATTTATTCTTAAAACTTAAGAGTGAGCCCGCATTTACCACGTTCCACACTCCCACCTCTCGCTGAATGAAGAAGCTCCCCCGGATGTTCCACCTAAACCTTTCCCCTTTCACCCTAAAGCCATGTCCTCTGGTATTTATCTCTCTTAATCTAAGTGGAAAGAGCCTATTCACATTTACTCTGTCTTTACCCCTCATAATTATGTAAACCTCTATCAAATCTCCCCTCATTCTTCTACTCTGCAAGGAATAAATTCCTAACCTGGTTAATCTTTCCCCATAACTCAACTCCTGAAGACCCGGCAACATCCTAGTAAATCTTCTCTGCACTCTTTCAATCTTACTGATATCCTTCCCATAGTTAGGTGACCAGAATTGCTCACAATACTCCAAATTTGGCCTCACCAATATCTTATACAACCTCACCATAACATCCCAACTCCTATACTCAGTACTTTGATTTATGAACGCCAGGGTACCAAAAGACTTATTTACAACCCTGTCTGCCTGTGACACCACTTTCAGGGAATTATGTACCTGAACTCCCAGATCCCTTTGTTCCTCCGCACTCCTCAGTGCCCTACCATTTACTGTGTATGTCCTACCTTGATTAGTCCTTCCAAAATGCAACACCTCACACTTGTCTGCATTAAATTCCATCTGCCATTTTCTGGTCCATTTTTCCAGTTGGTCCAAATCCCTCTGCAAGCTTTGAAAGCCTTCCTCGCTGTCCACAACGCCTCCAATCTTAGTGTCATCAGCAAACTTGCTGATCCAATTTACCACATCGATATCATTGATATAGACAACAAACAATAATGGTCCCAGCACAGATCCTTGAGGCACACCACTAGTCACAGGCCTCCAGTCTGAGAAGCAATCGTCCACTACCACTCTCTGTCTTCTCCCACACAGCCAATTTTGAATCCAGTTTACAACCTCTCCATGGATATCTAGTCTCTTAACTTTCTGAACTAACCTCCCATTTGGGACCTTGTTAAAGGCCTTAATGAAGTCCATGTAGACAACATCCACAGCCTTTCCTTCATCTACTTTTTTGGTAACCTCCTCGAAAAACTCTACAAGATTCATTATACATGATCTGCCACGCACAAAGTCATGCTGACTATCCTTTATCGGCCCTTGGCTGTCCAAATACTTGTATATCCGATCTTTCAGTACACCTTCCAAAAATTTACCTGCTACTAATGTCAGGCTCTGTAATAACCAGGTTACTGTAATAATCTGGTTTATATTTGGAGCCTTTTTGAACAACTGAACAACATGAGCTACCCTCCAATCCTCCGGCACCGCACCCGTGGTGCCCATTTTAAATATTTCTGCCAGGGCCCCTGCAATTTCTACACGAGTCTCTCTCAAGGTCCGAGGAAATATCATGTCAGGCCCGGGGGATTTATCTACCTTTATTAATTAACCTACTAACCAGTACGGTTTTTAGACTGTGGGAGGAAACTGGAGCACCTGGAGGAAACCTGAGCATTCACAGGAAAAACATACAGACGGCATCAGAATCGAAGTCCAAACTCCAACTTGTGTATCAGTACTTGGAGCTATGATGTGGTGGCCATTACAGAGACTTGGATGGCTCAGGGACAGGAATGGTTACTTCAAGTGCCAGGTTTTAGATGTTTCAGAAAGGACAGGGGGGGAGGCAAAAGAGATGGAGGCATGGCACTGTTGATCAGAGATAGTGTCATGACTGCAGAAAAGGTGGATGCCATGGAGGATTGCCTACGGAGTCTCTGTGGGTGGAGGTTAGGAAAAGGAAGGGGTCAGTAACTTTACTGGGTGTTTTTTATAGGCCACCCAATAGTAACAGGGATATCAAGGAGCAGATAGGGAAACAGATCCTGGAAAGGTGTAATAATAACAGAGTTGTCATGATGGGATATTTTAATTTCCCAAATGTTGATTGGCATCTCCCTAGAGCAAGGGGTTTAGATGGGGTGGAGTTTGTTAGGTGTGTTCAGGAAGGTTTCTTGACACAATATGTATATAAGCCTACAAGAGGAGAGACTCTACTTGATTTGGGTTTGGAAAATGAACCTGGTCAAGTGTCAGATTTCTCAGTGGGGGAGCATTTTGGAGATAGTGATCATAATTCTATCTCCTTTACCATAGCATTGGAGAGAGATAGGAACAGACAAGTTAGAAAAGCAATTAATTGGAATAAGGAGAATTATGAGGCTATCAGGCAGGAAATTGGAAGCTTAAATTGGGAACAGATATTCTCAGGGAAAAGTATGGAAGAAATGTGACAAATGTTCAGGGGATATTTGTATGGACTTCTGCATAGGTACGTTCCAATGAGACAGGGAAATTACGGTAGGGTACAGGAACCATGGTGTACAAAGGTTATTGTAAATCTAGTCAAGAAGAAAAGAAAAGCTTACAAGAGGTTCAGAGAGTTAGGTAATGTTAGAAATCTGGAAGATTATAAGGCTTACAGGAAGGAGCTTAAGAAGGAAAGTAGGAGAGCCGGAAGGGGCCATGAGAAGGCTTTGGCGGGCAGGATTAAGAAAACCCCAAGGTATTCTACAAGTTTGTGAAGAGCGAGAGGAAAAGGTGTGAAAGAATAAGACCTATCAAATGTGACAGTGGGAAAGTGTATATGGAACTGGAGGAAATAGCAGAGGTACTAATGAATACTTTACTTCAGTATTCACTATGGAAAAAGGATCTTGGTGATTGCAGTGATGACTTTCAGCAGACTGAAAGCTTGAGCATGTAGATATTAAGAAAGAGGATGTGCTGGAGGTTTTGGAAAGCATCAAGTTGGGTAAGTCGTCGGGACCGAAAGTGATGTACCCCGGGCTACTATGGGAGGCAAGAGAGGAGATTGATGAGCCTCTGGCAATGATCTCTGCATCATCAATGGGGACGGGAGAGGTTACGGAGGATTGGAGGGTTGCGGATTTTGTTCCTTTATTCAAGAAAGGGAGTAGGGAAAGCCCAGGAAATTATAGACCAGTGAGTCTTACCTCAGTGGTTGGTAAGTTGATGGAGGAGATCCTGAGAGGCAGGATTTGTGAACGTTTTGTGAGGTATATGATAAGGAATAGTCAGCATGGCTTTGTCAAGGGCAGGTCATGCCTGACGAGACTGATTCAATTTTTTTGAGGATGTGACTAAACACGTTGATGAAGGATGAGCAGTACATGTAGTGTATATGGATTTCAGCAAGGCTTTTCATAAGGTACCCCATGCAAGGCTTATTGAGAAAGTAAGGAGGCATGGGATCCAAGGGGACATTGCTTTGTGGATCCAGAACTGGCTTGCCCACAGAAAGCAAACAGTGGTTGTGGATGGGTCATGTTCTGCATAGAGGTTGGTGACCAGTGGAGTGCCTCAGGGATCTGTTCTGAGACCCTTACTCTTCTTGATTTTTATAAGTGACCTGAATGAGGAAGTGGAGGGATGGGTTTGTAAGTTTGCTGATGACACAAAGGTTGGAGGTGCTGTGGATAGTGTGGAGGGCTGTCAGAGGTTACAGCGGGACATTGATAGTTTGCAAAACTGGGCTGAGAAGTGGCAGATGGAGTTCAACCCAGATAAATGTGAAGTGGTTCATTTTGGTAGGTCAAATATGATAGCAGAATGTAGTATTAATGGTAAGACTCTTGGTAGTATGGAGGATCAGAGGGATCTTGGGGTCCGAGTCCATAGGACACTCAAAACAGCTGTGCAGATTGACCCTGTGGTTAAGAAGGCATACATTGGCCTTCATCAATTGTGGAATTGAATTCAGGAGCAGAGAGGTAATGTTGCAGCTATGTAGGACCCTGGTCAGACCCCACTTGGAGTACTGTGCTCAGTTCTGGTTGCCTCACTACAAGAAGGATGTGGAAACCATAGGAAGGGTGCAGAGGAGATTTACAAGGATGTTGCCTGGATTGGGGAGCATGCCTTATGATACCAGGTTGAGTGAACTCAGCCTTTTCTCCTTCGAGCAACGGAAGATGAGAGATGACCTGATAGAGCTGTATAAGATGATGAGAGGCATTAATCGATAATCAGAGGCTTTTTCCCAGGGCTGACATGGTTGCCACAAGAAGACACAGGTTTAAGGTGCTGGGGAGTAGGTACAGAGGAGATGTCAGGGGTAAGTTTTTTACGCAGACAGTGGTGAGTGCATGGAATGGGCTGCCGGCAACGGTGGTGGAGGCGGATACGATAGGGTCTTTTAAGAGACTTTTGGATAGGTACATGGAGCTTAGAAAAATAGAGGGCTATGGATAACCCTAGTAATTTCTAGGGTAGGGACGTATTCGGCACAACTTTGTGGCGAAGGGCCTGTATTGTGCTGTAGGTTTTCTATGTTTCTATGTTACCCTGAGCTATAATATGCTAACCACTACGCTACCTTGGCACCCCCGCAAAAAAACTGATACAGTATATACCCTGTAGAAACACTATCTCCGGGCTTTATCAGAATCAGATTTATGGTCACGGACATGAGCTGTGTCATTATGTGGCAGCAGTACAGTGCAGGGTCAGCAAATTACTAGAAGTCACAATA
Organism: Hypanus sabinus; assembly: GCF_030144855.1. NCBI lineage: Eukaryota > Metazoa > Chordata > Chondrichthyes > Myliobatiformes > Dasyatidae > Hypanus > Hypanus sabinus. Next base: position 32,909,812 of record NC_082729.1, on the reverse strand, counting down.
AATATCACTGGGTAACAACTTTTTTCAGAAGTGTTGCTTCCTCAGAATTTTTTTATTTATGTGAGACCACTTGAAGCTGAACACAAATATAATTTCAGACTACTTAGGAATTGAAGAAACAAGAAATTAACTTTTATTAATATGCGTTTAATTGCACAAAGGTGCCAACCCTTTGCAATAGTTCAACTAAGTTAAAAATGTTCTGTTGGTGATTTTTGTTTGGACTCGGTGTCTGAGCCCCCTTATGTGTCGAAAAATAATCAGGCAACATTGGTGGGTTCCAGTTGCCCTGATCAGCAATGTCCTGGTGAAACCTTTCACCCTGCTCGTCACTGACAGCAAGGTTTGCAGGGAAGAAGTCTAAGTGGGAATGCAGGAAATGAATCTTTAGTGACATGTTGCCCTTCATGGTTTTGTATGCTTGAAGCCTGTTGTCAACCAGCTGCACATAGTTTGGTGCTCTGTAGTTGCCAAGAAAACTTTCAACAACATCCTTGAATGTCTTCCACACTATTTTCTTCGGCCCTGCTAGTTATTCTTCGAATTGCCTGTCATTGATGAACCGCTTGATTTGTAGACCAACAAAAATGCCTTCCTTAATCTTGGCATCAGTTATTCAGACTTGAGTTATCAATTGGAGTAACAAATACAGGTGATTTTTAAACAGTGATGCATGATGAGGAAATTTCATGGTGACTTTCATGATCAGCAGCCCAAAATCCATAAGGTATACCCAAAAGTACTCAGGAAGCAAAATCTTTGTTGTCCAAGTGCATTAAGTAAGTTCACGAGTTCATTCAGAAATCTGATGAAGGAGGGCCAGAAGCTGTTCCTAATACATTGTATGGGTCCTTGGGCTTCTGTACTTCCTCCCAGGTAGTAGTTATAAAGAGGGGGCATGTCCTGCAGGTGAGGATCCCTCATAAAGGATGTAGCATTGACACACTGTCTTTTGAATATGTTGTTGATGTCAGGAAGGGGACCACAACCTTGCCTTGGTTTGGAGGCTTGCGTGCTGTGCTGGCTGGAGTCGGGGCTTTATGCTTTGTGTCTTGGTAGGGTCACCCATGCCAAACAGGTCAAAGCATGGAGGGCAGACTAAGAGTGGTCCACCGGTCCTCTGGGTTTGGGTGTTCAACTGAGGGCTAACAACCCAGACTGGTCAAATGAAAGTGTCACAGAAACAGCAATGAAGAGTCTGAATACAATGGTATTCCTGAGTCTCCATGTGGGACTTGCGTAGTGAAAACTGAGAGGGAGCCAGTATGATGAGAGAAGCCCTGAAGACCGCCGGACAGAGATGGAGAACCTGTATTGCTGCTCTAAAACACCAGCGGCGTAACAGGCAGTTAAAAACAGGATCCACTCCAGTGCCGTACTGCCCTGTGTTAGAGCTTTGAGGGAAAGACGGGGCAGATGACGTGTTGCAACTGCAGTGTGTGGTAGTTGGTGACACTCAGGGGTGGGAGAGGGCGTTTTCAGCTGCAAATCTACCCCTGGACGGGGGATGGGGACATCACTTCCTGTGGATGAGACGGTCTCGTCCAGCAAATCATGAGAGGCCATTCGGCTTATCGAGTTTCTGGTAACTCACACCCCTCATCCATATTTTCATCCATAACCTTACTCTTTCCCCACTGTGAGATAATGCTGCAGTGTAGGTACTCTGTGTATGTTCTACAGCATGGGAACAGGCCTTTCGGCCCATCCTGTCTGTGCTGAACGCAATGCCGCATTAAAGACCTGCCTGCGTGTGGTCCATTATAAGACATGAGAGCTGAATTAGGCTTTTCAGCCCATTGGTTCTCTTCTGCCGTTCCTTCATGGCTAGTTTATTATCTCCCTCAACTCCATTCACCTGCCTTCTCCCTGAAACTTCTGACGGGGCAGGTGACATGTGTTTGAAAGCCAGTGACAGTCAGGAGGGATTGCCAGCTGCCAGTCTATCCCGGATCGTGGATGGGGGCAGCGTTTCCAGCAGATGAGACTGCTGTGTCCAGTAAGTTGTGGGAGTCCATTTGCCCTGTTGAGTATCTGCTAGCTCACATTCCTCACTATCTATTATCTAGAACCTTATTCTCTCCCCACAGGTTTGTACATTCTCCTTACATAGGTTTCCTCCGGGTGCCCTGGTTTCCTCCCACATTCCACGAACATGTGGTTAGGGTGAGAGGGTTGTGGGATACCATGTTGGCACTGGAAGCAGGATGACACTTACAGACTGCCCAGCCCAATCCTTGATGATTTGATTCAATGCAAACCACACATTGGACTGTATACTTTGATGTACATCCAACAAATAAAGCTAATCTTCAATATTCCAAATGTGGAGCCACTGAAGTTTTATATATCTGCTATACAGACTCCTGAATCCATGCACCGACGTATGATGGGATTGCTGTATGCTGCACTATGCTGCATACAGACCACAGGCATAACTGTGCGTTGTGTGTGTACAGACAGGGCTCACTGTAACTGCACTGTATTTGCAGATGTATCACTGTAACTGCACCGTGTGTACAGACAGGGGTCACTGTAACCACACTGTGTGCGCAGATAGGTGTAATGATACTGTACAGACGGGTTCACTGTAACTGTACTGTGTGTACAGGCAGGGGTGACTAACTGCATTGTGTTGTGTGCAAACAGGTTCACTGTAACTGCACCGTGTGCAGACGGGTCGCTGTAATGACACTGTGTGTGCAGACAGTGGTCGCTGTAACTGCACCTTGTGCAGAGGGGTCGCTGTAATGACATTGTGTACAGACGGGTCACTGTAATGACACCGTGTACAGACAGGGATCGCTGTAACTGCACCGCGTACAGACGGGTCGCTGTAATGACACTGTCTGTGCAGACAGGGGTCGCTGTAATGACACTGTGTGCAGACAGGGGTCGCTGTAATGACACTGCGTACAGACAGGGGTCGTTGTAATGACACTGTGTACAGACAGGGGTCGCTGTAACTGCACCGTGTACAGACGGGTCATTGTAATGACATTGTGTACAGACAGGGGTCGTTGTAATGACACTGTGTGTGCAGACAGGGGTCGCTGTAACTGCACTGTGTGCAGACAGGGGTCGCTGTAATGACACTGTGTGCAGACAGGGGTCGCTGTAATGACACTGTGCAGACAGGGGTCGCTGTAATGACACTGTTCAGACAGGGGTCGTTGTAATGACGCCGTGTACAGACAGGGTTCGCTGTAATGACACTGTGTGTGCAGACAAGGGTCGTTGTAATGACACCGTGTACAGACAGGGGACACTGTAACTGCACCGTGTACAGACAGGGGTCGCTGTAACTGCACCGTGTACAGACAAGGGTCGTTGTAATGACACCGTGTACAGACAGGGGACAGTGTAACTGCACTGTGTACAGACAGGGGTCGCTGTAACTGCACCGTGTACAGACAGGGGTCGTTGTAATGACACCGTGTACAGACAGGGGTCGTTGTAATGACACCGTGTACAGACAGGGGTCATTGTAATGACACCGTGTACAGACAGGGGTCGCTGTAACTGCACCGTGTACAGACAGGGGTCGCTGTAACTGCACCGTGTACAGACAGGGGTCGCTGTAACTGCACCGTGTACAGACAGGGGTCGTTGTAATGACACTGTGTACAGACAGGGGTCGCTGTAACTGCACCGTGTACAGACAGGGGTCGCTGTAACTGCACCGTGTACAGACAGGGGTCGTTGTAACTGCACCGTGTACAGACAAGGGTCGCTGTTACTGCACCGTGTACAGACGGGACACTGTAACGACACCGTGTACAGACAGGGTTCACTGTAACGACACTGTGTGTACAGACTGGGGTCACCGTGTTGTATGCAGACAGAGATCAGTATATCCTACACCATGCCATGCTCTGTGTAAACGCAGTTCATGTTTGGTTCCCCAGTACGGAGGGGTGATGCAAGGAGACAGGATTAATCAGAATCAGATTTATTATCACCGGCATGTGACATGAAATTTGTTAACGTAGCCTGTACGCCTGCACTTGAGGCTGATCTAGATACCTGTCTGTGTCCTGGAGGCAGGTAGTACAGAGCTCTATCTGGGCCGACTGCCTGGCTATGTTCTGGTGTTACGTCCATGCCAGGAGAGGGAACATGCGGTATCCATACGTATCATGGAGGTTTTCCGGAACCTTTGGGCAACATAGAGCATAATCATCCAAGATCACGATGGGAACATTTTAATTTTGTCTTGTTTTAGTCACTGTTATTGGGTCTGGTTTTTGGAGTATTGTAAAGTTGCAATAAATGTATTTTTGTAAAGAAAAGGGCTAGGTTAGCCGCTGCGGAGATGTGTGTTGTGACAGTGGCCCTCATGTACAGCTCTGTGTTCTGCTGGCCAGCGTCATTGTTCAGTAAGCCAGGGACCGTAAAGGTCAAGAGGTCTCACCTTCCCCAACATGCTTGGAATCACCGACGGTGATCATCCCCTGACCTCCCTCTGTCTGCAGTTCTCAGGTGCTCTGAGCCCCTGGCCTGCTCCGTGGAGCCGTTACAGCCCCAGCCAGTGTCCTCGGCACTGTCCAGCACTTCCTGCATTGAGCAAGTTCACACGCAGACGTTTCCTGTGGGTGGATCAGCTGGGAGGGGCACGTGACGGCTGGAGGGTGATCGCCCGTGTTTGCTCAGCCTGTTCTGACCTTAGCTCCCCGGGCCCTGAGAACAGGGAACGTGAAATAGGGCCTACTTTACCTATGCCATTCACGATGTGAAACCTCTTCTCCTTGCACGTGTTCCATCTCTCTCCATTCCCTGGACATTCATGAATCTGTCTAGTGGCCCCTTAAACACCTTTATTGTATCTGCAGCCATCACCATCTCTAGCAGGACACCCGGCTCTGTGTAAAGCAAAAAATAAATTGTCCCCCCATGCATTTCCTTTCAACTACAGCCTCTCACTTTAAACCCATATTATCTGGTATTTGACACAACCATACAGGGGAAAGAAAACATAGTCTGCTTTATCTACATCTCATGTAGTATTGTGATCCTCTATCAGGACTCCCCTCAGTCTCTGCCGATCAAGAAAAAGCAACGAGTTTGAGCAACCCCTCCTTATTGATCCAGGCAGCATCCTGGTGACCCTCTGCAATGCCTCCAGAACACTCCACATTCCCTCACCCTTCCCTTCGAACCCGGCCCAAACCTCTGTGGTCATCCCCCACGCCCTTTCCCACTCGTCTCCTCTCTCTCCCCCGCATGTCCCCTCCCTCTGCCCTACCACCCATCTCCTTCCCCTTGCCCTTCCCTTCTGGAGGGGAAATGGAGAGTATGGGTCAGTATGGACTAGATGGACCAAAGGCCTGCTTCGGTACTGTAATTCTCGATGATTATAAAGGAAATGGGACAGAACTGGGTCAGTATGGACTAGATGGAAGGGTTTGCTTCTGTGCTATATTGCTCTATGACTTAACGGAAATAGGATGGGTATGGGTTAGCATGGACTAGATGGACCAAAGGGCCTGTTTCTATGCTGTATAATAGAAATGGGATAGATGCAGGTCAACATGGACTAGACTGGTTAAGCGGTCTGTTTCTTTGCCGTATTGCTCTGTGACGGGCCAAATGGGATTAGTGTGGGTCATTTTGAACAGGATGGACCAAACTGCCTGTGTCCATGCTATAATTCTCTGGAATGTGGGCAAACATTTGGGTCCATAATGACTTGATGGGCTGAAGAGACTACTTACACGTTGTACATCTCTCTGACAGTGGACATCTCCCTCCTACCCTCAGCAGGTGCCTCTCGGGTGAGCGGACCGTCTACACCGCCCCGGGATGAAGCGGGTCTCGGCCTCCTCGCCCTCACTCAGCAATGGCTTTGGCCTGACACCGGGGGGCGGGCCCAGCCCTGGGGCCGAGCAGACCCACGACCACTGCCATCAGGGCTCCCCGCGCGAGATGCACAGGGCCTCTGCCACCGTCCGCGTCTACCTGCCCAACAAGCAGCGCACTGTGGTGAGTCATCCCCAGGGAATGGTGGTTTTTGGTCTGGGGGTTACTGGGAACCACGGGACAGAAGGAGGAAAAACAGTTTCGACCTTGGGCCACTGTAGAGACAGACGTTCACTCAAGCATGTGTGTGGTGGCAGCCTGTATCCCATCACACACTCCCGGGGTCAGACACAGAGTGAAGCTCCCTCCACACCGTCCAATCACACTCTCCCAGGGTCAGACGCAGAGTGAAACTCCCTCCACACCATCCCATCACACACTCCCGGGGTCAGACACAGAGTGAAGCTCCCTCCACAACGTCCCATCACACACTCCTGGAGTCAGACACAGAGTGAAGCTCCTTCCACACCGTCCCATCACACACTCCCGGGGTAGTGCCCTGCCATGTAGAAGTATTTGTCAAGCTTTGCTCATGTTACGTTTTGACAGGTAAACGTGCGTGCGGGGATGACGGTGTACGACAGCCTGGACAAGGCACTCAAAGTGCGCGGACTGTCACAGAAGTGTTGCGCAGTCTACAGATTTATTGATGGGTAAGTCAGTCATGAGTTCCCCTTCCCCCTCGAGGGATTGGAAAATTGTGTTGTACACAGTGTGGTGAACGAATGGCTGTGGGTGTGTGTGGGGGGGGGGGTGAGGGAGGGTGGGACACACATAGCACCGTGTGTTTTGTGCTTAAATACACAAATTTACTGCGGATCTATTGGACTGTAGGATTTGTAGCTAATTAGGAAGGTTGTCAAAATGATAAAGGTTGATGAAGGAAAAGCGGTGGATGTTGTCTACATGGGGTTTAGCAAGGCCTTTGACAAGGTTCCACATGGGAGGCTGGTCATGGAGGTTCAGTCGCTCACTGTTCAGGAGAGATTCGCCACGGGAGAATGATTGGTAAGATTGAAAGGCTTATCATATGAAGTGTGTTTGATGGCTCTGGGCCTCCACTCGCTGGAATTCAGAAAAATGGGGTGACTTAATTGAAACCTATCGAATGTTGAAGGCCTCAATAGAATGGATGTGGAGAGGGTGTTTCCTATGGAGGGAGAGTCTAAGACCAGAGGACGCAACCTCAGAATAGTGGGGTGTCCTTTCGGAATGGAGAGTGGGACGAATTTCTTAAGCCAGAGAGTGGTGAATCTGTGGAATTCATTGCCACAGGCAGCTGTGGAGGCCAACTCACTGGGTATATTAAGGCAGAGATTGGCAGGTTCCTGATTAGTCAGGGCATGAAGGGGTACGGGGAGAAGGCTGGAGATTGGGGCTGAGATGAAAATTGGATCAGCCATGACGAAATGGCGGAGCAGACTCGATGGGCCAAATGGCCTAATTCTGCTCCTATATCTTACAGTCTTATGATCAGCGCATTTAGAGAGATATTTAAAAATGTTTAGAGGCTTTGGAAAGGGAATGGTAACAGTCTTTTCCCTGAGGTAGGAGAATCCATAACTGCGGCCGATAGGCTTACAGTGAGAGGGGGAAGACTTAAGGAACCCAGAGACCAATTGCTTCACCCAGGCAGTGGTGGGTCTGGGGGCCTGTGACCTGTGGTGTGCCGCAGGGATCATTGCTGGATCTGTTGTTGTTTGTCATCTGTATCAATGATCTGGGTGATAATGTGGTAAGCTGTATCAGTAAATTTGCAGACGGCACCAAGATTGGCGTAGCGGAGAGCAAGGAAGACTATCAGAGCTTGCAGCTGGAAAATCGGCCTGAAAAATGGCAGATGAAATTTACTGCAGACAAATGTGAGGTGTTGCACATTGGGAGGACAAACCAGGGACAATCTTAATACATTGAGCAATAGGGCAGTGAAGAGTACAGCAGGACAGAGGATTCTAGGAATACAGATCCACTATTCCTTGGAAGTGGTGTCACAGGGAGATAAGGTTGTAAAGAGAGCTGTTGGCACATTGGGCTTCATAGATCAAAGTACTGAGTACAGAAGTTGGGATATTATGTTGAAGTTGTATAAGTTGATAAGGCCTAATTTGGAGTATTGTGCACAGATTTGGTCGCCTACTTTCAGGAAAGATGTGAATAAGGTTGAAAGAGCACAGAGGAAATTTACAAGGATGTTGCCAGGACTCGAGGACCTGAGTTTTAGGGAAAGGTTGAATAGATCAGGACTTTATTCCTTGGAGCGTAGGAGAATGAGGGGAGATTCGATCGAGGTAGATAAATAATTCTGAGGGGTAAATGCAAGCAGGCTTTTTCCACTGAGGTTCGGTGGGGCTACAACCAGAGGTCATGGGTTAAGGGTAAAAGGTGAAATATTTCAGGAAAAGCTGAGGGGGATCTTCTGCACTCAGAGGGCAGTGCAAGTGTGGAACAAGCTGCCAGTGGAAGTGGTAGATGTGTGACATGCAGGCTGTGCTCTCTGATCACTGACCTCTGTCTCTCTGCTCTCTCACCCCTATCCCAGCCACAAGAAGCTGACGGACTGGGCAACGGACATCACGCCCCTGGTGGGTGAAGAGCTGATGGTAGAGGTGCTGGACGAGGTGCCACTGTCGATGCACAACTTCGTAAGTCCCGACCTGAGACTTGTCCTGTGGGGGTTTCAGTAAGGCAAGGGTTAAAGACAATGAACATTCAAGGATAAGTGTGGGCAGTGTGTAATCACCCCAGACGAGTCGGGTGTCTGAAGTGAGAACTTGCTCTGAAAGCTTTTTGAAGAATATAGAATTCTCTACAGTATCTAGTGCTCCCGATATGGCCTCCTCTACATTGGTGAAACCTGCAGTAAATTGGGGGACTGCTTGTCAAGCACCTTCGCCGAGAGCGGAACTTCCCACTGACCAACCATTTTATATCCCTAGCCCTTTTCCTGTTCTGACGTCGTCTTTTGACACAATGAGTCCACTGTCAGGCTGGAGAAATGAACTCCTCATATTCTGTCAGAGTAGTCTCCAACCTGATGGCATGAACATTGATTTCTCCTGGTTTAAAAAAAATCCTTCCCTCTTCCCTCTTTTTCTATTCTCCACTCTGGCCTCTTACCTCTTCTCGCCTGCCTATCACCTTCCCTTGATACCCCCCCTTCCTTTTCTTCTATGGTCTACTCTCCTCTCCTATCAGATTCCTCGATTCCCAGTCCTTTACCGTTCCCAGCCACCTAGTTTCACCAATCACCTTGCAGCTGGCCTGCTCCTTTTTATTCTAGACCCTCTTCCAGTGCTGAAGAAGGGTCTCAGCACAGAATGTTAGCTGTTTATTCATTTCCATAGTTGCTGCCTGACCTGCTGAGTTCTTCCAGCAGTTTGTGTGTGTATGTGTGTGTGTGTGTGTGTGTGTTACTCTTGATGAACATACTGGGGGTGCTGGAGACAGATGAGATAGGAATAATGGAAGGATGTGAAATACACCCAACAACTGAGGGACAATTGTTTTACGAATTTTAGAGTATCGTCGGTCATCAACCTGTAGTTTCTGTGGACTTTTAACACCTGTATTGTGAATGGTGATTGATCCTGTAAGGAAGGGATTCAAACATGCACAGACATAGAGTCATAGACAAGTACAGCACAGAAGCAGCTCACTCAGCCCATCCAGTCTGTCCCAAACCATTTATACTCCCTGTTCCCATCGACCTGCCCTGGGACTACAGCCCTCCATATCCCTACCATCCATGTACATATCTAAGCTTTTCTTAAACATTGAAATCGAGCTCGCATGCACCCCTTGTGCTGTCAGCTCAGTCCACACTCTCGTGACTTTCTGTGAAGAATTTTTCCCTCGTTCTCCTTAAATTTTTCACCTTTCACCCTTAGCCCATGACCTCTGGTTGAAGTCCCACCCAAACTCTGGAAAAAGCCTGCTTACGTTTACTCTATAACCTTCATATTTTGTATATTCCTACCAAATCTGTCAATCTTCTACGTTCCAAGGAATAAAGTTCTAACCTATTTAATCTTTCCTTATAACTCAGGTCCTCCAGACCCGGCAACATGCTTATAAATTTTCTCTTCACTCTTTCAACCTTGTTTACATCTTTCCTGTATGTAGGTCACCAAAGCCGGCACAATACTTCAAATTAGGCCTCACCAACGTCTGAAACAATTTCAACATAACATCCCATCTCCTGTACTCAGTACGTTGATTTATAATTGCCAATGTGCCAAAAGTTATCTAGCTATTTAACCCTATCTAACTGCAATGCCAATTACAGGCCTGCCTTCCCAGAGTCTCATGTTCTACAGCACTCCTTAGTGCCCTACGTTCACTGTGTGAGACCTACCTGGCTTGTCCTACCAAAATGCAATACCATCACTGTCCCACTCTCCCTACCCTTAATACCCTCTTCCTACCTACCCCCACCCCCTCCCCCTTACCCCCACTCTCGCCCCTTCCTCCTCCATTCTTCTCCCTCTCCCCTCCCTCCCTCTCCACTCACCTCTTCCCCTCTCCTCTCTACTCACCCCTTCTCTGTCCCCTCATCCTCTCTCCCTCTCCCCCCACTCTCCCTCCCTCCCTCCCTCTCTCTCCCTGACAGGTGACAGTGGTGCTAAATCAATCTCTCTCTCTCACTCTGTCTCTCACACTGTTTCTCTCTCTCCCTCCCTCCCTCACACTCACTCACTCTCACTCTCACTCACTCTCTCTCTCACACTCTCACACTATCTCTCACTCTCTCCCTCACTCCTCACTCACTCACACTCTCCCTCCCTCACTCTCTCTCCCTCACTCACACTCTCTCTCCCTCACTCACACTCTCTCTCCCTCACACTCTCTCTCTCTCACTCACTCACTCTCTCACAGTCTCTCTCACACTCTCACTCACTCTCTCTCGCTCACACACACTCTCTATCTCTCCCTCCCTCACTCACTCACTCACACTCTCTCTCTCTCCCTCTCTCCCTCACTCACACACTCTCTTACTCACTCTCACTCTCTCTCACTGTCTCTCACTCACTCTCACACTCTCACTCTCTATCTCTCCCTCACTCAATCACTCACACTCTCTCCCTCACTCACTCACACTCTCTCCCTCACTCACTCACACTCTCTCTCTCCCTCTCTCCCTCACTCACACACTCTCTCTTACTCACTCACTCTCTCTCACTGTCTCTCACTCACTCTCTCACTCTCTCACTCTCTCTCACTGTCTCTCACTCACTCTCTCACTCTTACTCTCTCACAGGTTCGGAAGACCTTCTTTAACCTGGCCTTCTGTGACTTCTGCCTGAAGTTCCTGTTCCAGGGTTTCCGGTGCCAGACGTGTGGGCACAAGTTCCACGAGCACTGCAGCAGCAAGGTGCCCACCGTCTGCCTCGACCTCGGCAAATAGTGAGTCACAGGGGCAGAGCGGATGGGGTGGGGAGAAGGGGAAAGAGTGAGTGGGTGTGGGGAAGCAGGAGGGTGTGTGAGGAATGGAGGAGAGGACGTTGAGGGGTATGAATGAACAGAGGGCATGGAGGTGGAAGTGAAAGGGCAGAGATAGGGTGGGGGAGGGTAGATGAAAGGAAGGGAAGACAAAAGTGGGAGTGTGAGGGAGGGGAGGGAATAGGAATGGAAAATGATGGAAGTGGGGAGAGGGGAGTAAGACGAGTTGAGGATTGGCGAGGTCACAGCGCAAGGTCGGACCTGGGAAGGTGATTTCAGAATGTGGTGTCAGTTTGGGCTGGAAGAAGTGGTTCATGCAATAAGGGGCTGTGGGGTAGGGTCTGATGAACAGTGTTGCGGGCACGTGTGGGTACAGGCACTTACAGGATCAATCCACACCATCATTGGACTGTCTCCTCCTGCTCCGGATTCAGCCCTGCCTCGCCGGAACTGTGTGATGAGCCGCCTCTATCTCCGCTGCCCGCTGATGCGATCCACGGAGCCCTCACCCCTCAGCCCAGGTGAGGAATTCCTGTGGGGCCCATCGTTTCCATCTGGCCCCTCCCGACTGCTAGATCTCCACCCGCCCGCTCTGTCTCCGCCTGACCCCTCCCGCCCGCTCCGTCTCCGCCCGACCCCTCCCGCCCGCTCCGTCACCGCCCGACCCCTCCCACCGGCTCCGTCTCCGCCCGACCCCTCCCGCCGGCTCCGTCTCCGTCCGACCCCTCCCACCCGCTCCGTCACCGCCCGACCCCTCCCACCGGCTCCGTCTCCGCCCGACCCCTCCCGCCGGCTCCGTCTCCGTCCGACCCCTCCCACCCGCTCCGTCACCGCCCGACCCCTCCCACCCGCTCCGTCTCCGCCCGACCGCTCCCCGCCGGCTCCGTCACCGCCCGACCCCTCCCGCCCGCTCCGTCTCCGCCCGACCCCTCCCGCCGGCTCCGTCTCCGTCCAACCCCTCCCGCTCGCTCCGTCACCGCCCGACCCCTCCCGCCCGCTCCGTCTCCGTCCGAACCCTCCCACCCGCTCCGTCACCGCCCGACCCCTCCCGCCCGCTCCGTCACCGCCCGACCCCTCCCGCCCGCTCCGTCTCCGTCCGAACCCTCCCACCCGCTCCGTCACCGCCCGACCCCTCCCACCCGCTCCGTCACCGTCCGACCCCTCCCGCCCGCTCCGTCACCGCCCGACCCCTCCCGCCCGCTCCGTCTCCGTCCGAACCCTCCCACCCGCTCCGTCACCGCCCGACCCCTCCCACCCGCTCCGTCACCGTCCGACCCCTCCCGCCCGCTCCGTCACCGTCCGACCCCTCCCGCCCGCTCCGTCACCGTCCGACCCCTCCCGCCCGCTCCGTCACCGCCCGACCCCTCCCGCCCGCTCCGTCTCCGTCCGAACCCTCCCACCCGCTCCGTCACCGCCCGACCCCTCCCGCCCGCTCCGTCACCACCCGACCCCTCCCGCCCGCTCCGTCACCGCCCGACCCCTCCCGCCCGCTCCGTCTCCGTCCGAACCCTCCCGCCCGCTCCGTCACCGCCCGACCCCTCCCGCCCGCTCCGTCACCGCCCGACCCCTCCCGCCCGCTCCGTCTCCGTCCGACCCCTCCCACCCGCTCCGTCACCGCCCGACCCCTCCCGCCCGCTCCGTCACCGTCCGACCCCTCCCGCCGGCTCCGTCTCCGTCCGACCCCTCCCACCCGCTCCGTCACCGCCCGACCCCTCCCGCCCGCTCCGTCTCCGTCCGAACCCTCCCGCCCGCTCCGTCTCCGTCCAACCCCTCCCGCCCGCTCCGTCACTGCCCGACCCCTCCCGCCTGCTCCGTCACCGCCCGACCCCTCCCGCCCGCTCCGTCACTGCCCGACCCCTTCCGCCCGCTCCGTCACCGCCCGAACCCTCCCACCCGCTCCGTCACCGCCCGACCCCTCCCTCCGTCTCCGTCTGACCCCTCCCGCCGGCTCCGTCTCCGTCCGACCCCTCCCGCCGGCTCCGTCTCCGTCCGACCCCTCCCGCCTGCTCCGTCTCCATCCGACCCCTCCCGCCGGCTCCGTCTCCGCCCGACCCCTCCCGCCGGCTCCGTCTCCGTCCGACCCCTCCCGCCGGCTCCGTCTCCATCCGACCCCTCCCGCCTGCTCCGTCTCCGCCCGACCCTCCCTGTCCACTCCGTCTACGCCCGACCCCTCCACGCCCGCTCCGTCTCCGCACGGCCTCTCCCGGCTGCTACATCGCTGCCCGGCCCTTGCACCGTGGTTCACTGTGGTTTGTGGGGTGTCGTATTTACAGGGCACAGGTTGTGTGGGAGGCAGCTAAAGGGTGCAGATTAAAGGGATGAATTCAGATGGACGCCTAAATCAGTGACTGGGGGTCAGTGCACAGACTGTCCCAGGCAACAAATGGATTCTGCGTTTGAACAAAGAACAATACTGCACAGTACAGGCCCTTCGCCCCACAATGCTGTGCTGACCCTTAAACCCTGCTCCCCCCATATAACCCTCCACCTTAAATTCCTCCATATACCTGTTTGCAGACATCCTGTCATCCCGCATCCACAAAATACACCAGACCCACACCGTACCTCACAGTGTGGTAACAATCACTGCCTAAGGGGAAATGGTCCCTTAAAGCAGAGACAGAAAAGGACGGGGGTTGGTCGGGAAGCAGATCCACCATTAGTGTGCACGTCCGTCAGACATCCGAATGTTTCAGGAACCCCTTTGTGCAGGAATGGGATCAGATTTATAATCACTGGTTTAATGACATGAGATAGGCTCTTTTGCAGCAGCAGTACTTTGCAAAGACGTAAATTACTAAAAGTTACAAAAATGTATAATGCAGAAAAAATGAATAACGCGGTAGTGTTCATGGGTTCATTATCCATTCGGGACTCTGATGGAAAAGGGGAAGAACTTTGAGTGTGTCTTCGCACTCCTGTACCTCCTCCTCGATGGTAGTAAAGATTAGAGGGCATGTCCTGGTGGGGACGGTCCTAAATGGCGGGTGCTGCCTCCTTGGGGCACCAGCTTTTGAAGATGTCCTGGACAGTTGGGAGTGTTGTGCCTTTGATGGAGATCGCTGAGTCTGGAACCCTCTCTCGGGATTGTGTATCCTGAGGATGGTCTGTGTGTGTATGTGTGTGATATTGGGCTGTGGTTGAGGTGAGAGAAGGGTGGGTTTGAGGGGATGAGAGGGGCATTCAGCAGCACTGGGCACTGACCCACCCCCCCGTTTTTTGTTTGCAAACCAACAGCAGGCTGGTCGCGCCCACCTTCACCTTCCCGCCGCCCTGCCAGCCCGCGGACGGACAGCTGCAGCGACAGCGCTCCACCTCCACGCCCAACGTCCACATGTCGAGCACAGTCGCACCGGTCAACGCAGCACTCATCGAGGTGAGGGGCACGCCAAGCAGCCGCCCTCTCGGGGTGACGGATTCCACTCTCTCTGCCGGTCATTGTGTGTTTGTGGAGTCTGCAAACTCTGTGCGTTTTTCCGACAAACATGCACGGTTACGGATTAATCAGCCCTACACTGAGTGCATGTAGGGGTAAGCGGGAGTACCTGGGGGCAGTAGGTGGGACTGTGCTGAGAGTAGAGTGACAGGAAAATTAGTGTGGGGCATGAGCTAGCAGAAAATAGATGGGCCGAGTCGTTGGGTCACAGAACCAATGAGCAGGTGGGCTCTTGGGCACAATTCACCCATACTAATCATGGCGATTGTCTGTGCTAATCCCATTTAGAACATAGCACAGGAACAGGCCATTTGGCCCACGATGTTGTGCCAAAACAGCTAAAAAACAAATGAAAAACACCCAAGCACTAATTCCTCCTACCTGCACCATGTCCATATCCTTCCATCTTCCTTATCTCCAAGTGCCTAGCCAAGCTTCTCTTAAAAGCCTCGAATGTATTTGCCCCTACCACCAAACCAGGCAGCACATTCCTGGCGTCCATGATTTTCTAAGTAAAGAGCTTACCCCTCACATCCCCCTTTGAACCTACCTCCTCATAAACGCATGCCCTCATTTCAGCCCTGGGAAACAGATTCTCTCAGTACACTCTATCTATGCCTCTCAGAATCTTGTAAACTATCGGATCTCCCCTCAGCCTCCAGCGCTCCAGAGACAGCAACCCAAGTTTAACCAGCGTCTAACGTTCCCTCTAAACTAGGCAGCATCCTGGTAAACCTCTTCTGCACCCTCTCCAAAGCCTCAACTATAGTCTTCTTCCTATAGTGGGGTGGCCAGAACTGTATGTCGTACTCCAGTTGTGGGCCAACCAGGGTTTTATTAAGTTGCAATATAAACTCTTGAACTCAAGGGTTCGACTGATAAAAGCAAGCCGTCTTAACCACCTTGTTGACTTGTTAGCCACTTAGAGGGAGGTATGAACTTTGCTGCCTAGATCTCTGCTCAGCAACACTGTTAAGGATCTTGCTGTTAACAGTCTGCATGCTTTTGCCCTACTGAGGTGTAACACCTCACATCTGCATTTCACTCCATCTGCTATTTCTCTGCTCATATCTGCAACTGGTTTACATTGTGTTGTATTCTTTGTCTTCTACGCCAGCCACAACTCCACCTGTCTTGGTCTCATCCATAAACTTACCGGCCCACCCATCTACATTCACATCCATGTCATTTATATATATCACGAACTGCAGAGGTCCCAGCATAGATCCCTGCAGAACACCACTGATTATAGACCTCCAGCTTGAATAAGACCCTTCAGCCACTATCCTCTGTTTTCTATGCAGGCCAGTTCTGAATCCAACCGGCCAATTCTATTGTGATTCCAAGTGTCACCTCACTGAAATCCATGTAGGCAACATCCACTGCCCACCCTTATCAATCTGTCTCGTCACCTTATCAAAACACTCAATCGTTGTTAAGACGCAACCTGCCCCGCACAAACCCATGCTGGCTCTCCATAATTTGGCCATGGGTTTTCAAATGCTCATATATCCCATCCCTAAGACTTTTCTCCAGCAATTCCAACAAATGACGGAAACTCAGCTATCTATAGTTCCCTTGTCCCCTTCTCAAATAGCGGTACAACATAAGCTACTTGCCAACCCTCTGGGACCTCGCCTGTGGCTAGAGAGAAGATGAAAATACTGGTCAAGGGTCTGGAATCTCATTTCTTGCCTCCGTCAATAATCTGAGGTAAATCTTATCAGGCCTTGGGGACTTACCCACCTCAATACTCATAACATTTCCTCCTCCTTGACCCCTAAACATCCTAACATAATTATGCACCCAGCACTGATCTCCTGGTCATACCCCATTCCTTGATAAATACTGAAGCAAAGTAATCATTAAGTACCTCACTCACATTCTCCCCGTCAAAGCAGGTGCCTCCCCCCTTTATTCTTGAGTGGTCTCACTTCTCCCTAATAATCCTCTTGATGTATAGAATGCCTTGGGATTCACCTTCATCCAGCTTAACAAGGGCTTTTCATGGCCCTCCTGGTTTTCCTAATTAGCTTCTTTAGTTCTTTCTTGGTTTCTTTATGCTCCTCAGGTGCTTCGTTTGATCGTAACTTCCAAAGCTTTACAAACTTTTCCTTTTGACCACATTTGACCTATATCCCACTGAGACCCACCGCAGACTGGGAGACCGTTTCGCCGAACACCGGCGCTCGGTCCTCCAGCAGTGGCGGGATCTCCGTGGCCACACACTTCAATTCCACAGACCACTCCCACTCCGACATGTCTGTACATGGCCTCCTCTACCATCAAGATGAGGCCACACGCAGGTCGATGGAGCAATACCTTATCTCCCGTCTGGGTAGCCTCCTACCTGCCGGCATGATCATCCAACTCACTGACCTCCGTTGATACCCCTGTCCCCCCACCCTTACCCCCATCCCTATCTATTATTTTAGTCTGGTTCTCTTTCTCTCTCTTTTCCCCCCTCACTATAATCTCTCCCCCTAGCCCTACCTTTCGTTCTCTTTTATTTCCCATAATTCTCCACCTTCCCCCTAGCCCATTTCCCTCCAGCCTATCACTTCCCAGCTCTCTACTTCATCCCTCCCCCCACTTTTTATCCCCCCCTCGAACATCCCATGTTACTTCACTCCTGATGAAGGGTTTCGGCCTGAAACGACGTTATTACCTCCTCCCATAGATGCTGTCTGGCCTGCTGAGTTCTGTCAGCATTTTGTGTGTTTTATATATCCCACTGAACCTTTCCTATCTGTGTACCTGTTCAAGTGTCTTTTAGAAATGGTTCATGTACCTACCTCAACTGCTTCCTCTGGCAGCTCACTCTGCATATGGACCACCGTTTGGGTAACGAAGTTGCTCCTCCTGTTCCCATTACATCTTTCCCCTGTTCTGTATTCAGTAGTGTGCTGAAGGTTTATATTTTACTTCAAGATGTAATGCAGAACAGGCCCTTCTGGTCCAACGAGTCACGCCACTCGGCAACCCAGTTTAGCCTAATCATGGGACAATTTACAATGACCAATTAACTTACTAACTGCTACTTCTCTGGACTGCGGGAGGAAACCGGAGCACCTGGAGGAAGCCGGAGCACCTGGAGGAAGCCCACGCAATCACGGGGGTTAGCATGCAAACTTTTTACAGAGGACGCTGGAACTGAGCTCCAAACTCTGACGCCCTGCACTGTAGCAGTGTCACAGTGATTGCTTAGCTACCGTGTCTCCTGGTTGAGGGTATAAGGGTCCGATAGGCAGTGGCAGAGGCAAGCAGAGCTGGGTGTGAACATTCCCCAACGGGAACTGTGGACGACGTTGTCGGCAAATGGGCAGAGCGTCCCTGAGAAACACGGGCAGACGAGCGTTCACCAAATCACCAAATCAGTCATAGTGCGGAAACGGCCCAACCCGTCCGTGCCTGCCTGAGCTTGTCCCATTTGGCCCACATCCCTCAAACCGTTCCTATGCAAATACCCTTCCACTTAAACGTCGTCATTGTACCCACCTCTTCCACTTCCTCTGGCAGCTCATCCCACCACCCTCTGTGTGAAGACATTTAATTCTCTGGCCTCTCACCTGAAACCTGTGCCCTCTAGTTTTAGACCCCTCTGCCCTGGCGAAAACGACTCTTGACTGTCACCAAATCACCAAATCAGTCATAGTGCGGAAACGGCCCAACCCGTCCGTGCCTGCCTGAGCTTGTCCCATTTGGCCCACATCCCTCAAACCGTTCCTATGCAAATACCCTTCCACTTAAACGTCGTCATTGTACCCACCTCTTCCACTTCCTCTGGCAGCTCATCCCACCACCCTCTGTGTGAAGACATTTAATTCTCTGGCCTCTCACCTGAAACCTGTGCCCTCTAGTTTTAGACCCCTCTGCCCTGGCGAAAACGACTCTTGACTGTCACCAAATCACCAAATCAGTCATAGTGCGGAAACGGCTTAACCCGTCCGTGCCTGCCTGAGCTTGTCCCATTTGGCCCACATCCCTCAAACCGTTCCTATGCAAATACCCTTCCACTTAAACGTCGTCATTGTACCCACCTCTTCCACTTCCTCTGGCAGCTCATCCCACCACCCTCTGTGTGAAGACATTTAATTCTCTGGCCTCTCACCTGAAACCTGTGCCCTCTAGTTTTAGACCCCTCTGCCCTGGCGAAAACGACTCTTGACTGTCTATCCTTAAACATTTGTCCTGTCACCCTCAGCCTCCAATGTGCCAGTGATGGAGAGAGAATAGAAGAGACTCTCCTGCACGTCGGGCTCTTGAACCAGAGGGGATAACTACGCTCACCCCATAACTGTTCTCATAGCCTTATGGACTCTTTTATCTAATTTCCTTGAGACTTTCCTCGTGTTTGTTTATTTGTTTAATTTTATATTTCGCAGATTGCTGCCTTTTGCACATTGGTTGTTTGTCCATCCTGTTGGATGTGGTCTTTCAGTGCTTCTATTGTGGTTTTCTGTATTGACTGTAAATACCTGCGAGAAAATTAATCTCAGCACTGTACAGTACTGTGCAATATATATATGTATATATATATCTATCTATCTATCTTTAGATAGATATATATATAGATGGATATAGATAGCTAGGGTGCCTGAGGCTTTTGTAGTGTACTGTACTTGTCAACCTGCAGCAGAGAGCGAGGCTGCAAGTCTGGAGGGAGCACTGGATGTTGCGAATGGCAAGGCTGGAGCGCCGCGGGAGGGGTGTGGGACAGGTGGCAGAGAGCGAGTGCCAGGGGTGCGGGTGCAGACACACCCAGCCCTGAGGTACCAGGCAAGGTCATTTGATTTCAAACAACTGGTTTATTGATCATTGCAGAATGTCTCTCTGGTGCTTCCTGCTCCCTCCCCTTCCCCCCATCCCAACCCCGATCCCCCTCTCCCTGCCCCCCTTCCCACCCTCAGTCCACAATAGGAAGCCATATCAGAATCAGGTTTATCATCACTCATGCGTGTCATGAAGTGAGAATAAACACAGCCTATCCAATCTCTCCTTATAAAGACAGCTCTCCACTCCAGACAACATCCTAGCAAGTCTCTTCTCTCTCTCTCTGTCACCACCATACCAATGATAGGTTCAGCGGCCACCTAAGTTGACCTTTCCCTCCACCGTGTCTGGGTGAGCTGTAGAATCTGGGGCGGAGAAATGTTGGGTGGGGGGATAGAATTAGTGTCAAGAAATGGGTCAACTTCTGTGAGCCAGTATGGCTACAATAGGCCAAATGGCCTCATAAAGAAATACAATCTGATTGTAATCTCACTCCCACATTCTCACTCACTTCCTGGTCACTTCTCACCCCCCTCGCTAATTCTCTCCCCCTCCCTCCCCTTCTACCTCCCCCTCTCCTCCCTCTCCCCATCTCCCTCTCCTTCTCTCTCTCTCCCTCTCCTTCTCCCTCTCCCCTGCTCCTTCTCCCCCTCTCCTCCCGCCTTTCCCCTCTCCCTCCTTCCCCTCTCCCTCCTTCCCCTCTCCCTCCTTCCCCTCTCCCTCCTTCCCCTCTCCCTCCTTTCCCCTCTCCCTCCTTTCCCCTCTCCCTCCTTTCCCCTCTCCCTCCCTTCCTCCTTCCCTCCCTCTCTCTCTTCCATCCTCCACTCCCTCCACCACTTCACCGGTCCACTCCCCCATTCCCTCTCCCCCCCCTTCCCACCACAGCCTCAGAATAGAGGAATGTCCCCTCAGAATAGAGATGAGGAGGGATTTCTTTCGCCTGAGGCTGGTGAATCTGTGGGATTCATTGTAAGACAGCTGTGGAGTCAGTCATTGCAGAGGTTGATATGTTCTTGTTTGGTCAGTGTGTTAAAGGTTGCGGGGAGAAGGCAGGAGAAAGGTTTTGAGAGGGATAATAAATCAGCCATGATAGGATGGTGGAGTAGACTTAATGGGCCAAATGGCCTTCTGCTCCTCTCCCTTATTGAAACCCACCCTTCGGTTCAGTAAACTTCCATTCCGCTCCCAGCGTCTTCCTGTAAAGAAGAAGACATTAATTTCTCATTAACTTCTGGCTTCTAACCCCTTCCCTTCCACTCCTGAAGAAGGATCTCTGCCTAGAACCTGCTGAATTCCTCCAGCATTTTGTGTCTTGCTCTGGAATTCCAGCATCCGAGAATCTCTTGGGTTTATTCATTTCTCCAGGGTGTAAGGAGCCCCAAGAATGTATTTCCATAGGACGGCAAGTATGGGTCTAGTAAACTCTGAACTGTCCGCAACACTTTAATAAGGTGACTGTGCTGGTCCAGATGAGGGCACAAAACAACAGCTGCAGACACCAATCTGTAATAAAAACAGAAAATGCCTCGAGGTGCTGCACCTCCTCCCTCACCACCTTTCAGGGCCCCAAACAGTCCTTCCAGGTCAGGCGTGACACTTCACCCTTGAGCCTGTCAGGCTCGTCTACCGTGTCCAGCATTGCCAGTACAGTCTCCTCTATGTCAGCAAGACCTGACATGGGTTTGGGGACCGCCTCCTCGAGCACCTTCGCTCCATCTGTCACAGAAGGCGGGATTTCCGGCTGGCCGACCATTTCAATTCAACTCCCTAGTCCCATTGTGACACGTTGGTCCACGGTCTCCTCTACCGCCACATTGAAGCCATACTCAGGCTGGAGGAGCAATGCCTCATACACCATCTGGGTAGCCTCCAACGAGACTGCAGGAACATCAATTTCTCAAACTTTTTCACCCTCTTCCACCTGTCACCTCCCA